>NC_088397.1:6849550-6979427 GCF_034236695.1 Oncorhynchus nerka
GGCATCGCTGTGCCACTAGTGCAGCAGTGGTCTAAGGCAGTGCTAACTGTGCCACTAGTGGAGCAGTGGTCTAAGGCAGTGCTAGCTGTGCCACTAGAGGAGCAGGGGTCTAAGGCAGTGCTGTGCCACTAGAGGAGCAGGGGTCTAAGGCATCGCTGTGCCACTAGAGGAGCAGTGGTCTAAGGCAGCGCTGTGCCACTAGAGGAGCAGTGGTCTAAGGCAGCGCTGTGCCACTAGAGGAGCAGTGGTCTAAGGCAGTGCTGTGCCACTAGAGGAGCAGTGGTCTAAGGCAGTGCTGTGCCATTAGAGGAGCAGTGGTCTAAGGCAGTGCTGTGCCACTAGAGGAGCAGTGGTCTAAGGCAGTGCTAGCTGTGCCACTAGAGGAGCAGGGGTCTAAGGCAGTGCTGTGCCACTAGAGGAGCAGTGGTCTAAGGCAGTGCTGTGCCACTAGAGGAGCAGTGGTCTAAGGCAGTGCTGTGCCACTAGAGGAGCAGTGGTCTAAGGCAGTGCTGTGCCACTAGAGGAGCAGTGGTCTAAGGCAGTGCTGTGCCACTAGAGGAGCAGTGGTCTAAGGCAGTGCTGTGCCACTAGAGGAGCAGTGGTCTAAGGCAGTGCTGTGCCACTAGAGGAGCAGTGGCAAGGCAGTGCTGTGCCACTAAGGCTGCAGTGCTGTGCCACTAGTGGAGCAGTGGTCTAAGGCAGTGCTGTGCCACTAGAGGAGCAGTGGTCTAAGGCAGTGCTGTGCCACTAGAGGAGCAGGGGTCTAAGGCAGTGCTGTGCCACTAGAGGAGCAGTGGTCTGCGCTAGCTGTGCCACTAGAGGGCAGTGGTCTAAGGCAGTGCTAGCTGTGCCACTAGAGGAGCAGTGGTCTAAGGCAGTGCTAGCTGTGCCACTAGAGGAGCAGGGGTCTAAGGCAGTGCTGTGCCACTAGAGGAGCAGGGTCTAAGGGCAGTGGTCTAAGGCAGTGCTGTGCCACTAGAGGAGCAGTGGTCTAAGGCAGTGCTGTGCCACTAGAGGAGCAGTGGTCTAAGGCAGTGCTGTGCCACTAGAGGAGCAGTGGTCTAAGGTCAGTGCTGTGCCACTAGAGGAGCAGGGGTCTAAGGCAGTGCTGTGCCACTAGAGGAGCAGGGGTCTAAGGCAGTGCTGTGCCACTAGAGGAGCAGTGGTCTAAGGCAGTGCTGTGCCACTAGAGGAGCAGGGGTCTAAGGCAGTGCTGTGCCACTAGAGGAGCAGGGGTCTAAGGCAGTGCTGTGCCACTAGAGGAGCAGGGGTCTAAGGCAGTGCTGTGCCACTAGAGGAGCAGTGGTCTAAGGCAGTGCTGTGCCACTAGAGGAGCAGTGGTCTAAGGCAGTGCTGTGCCACTAGAGGAGCAGTGGTCTAAGGCAGTGCTGTGCCACTAGAGGAGCAGTGGTCTAAGGCAGTGCTGTGCCACTAGAGGAGCAGTGGTCTAAGGCAGTGCTGTGCCACTAGAGGAGCAGTGGTCTAAGGCAGTGCTGTGCCACTAGAGGAGCAGTGGTCTAAGGCAGTGCTGTGCCACTAGAGGAGCAGGGGTCTAAGGCAGTGCTGTGCCACTAGAGGAGCAGTGGTCTAATGCAATGCAGTGCTGTGCCACTAGAGGAGCAGTGGTCTAAGGCAGTGCTGTGCCACTAGAGGAGCAGTGGTCTAAGGCAGTGCTGTGCCATTAGAGGAGCAGTGGTCTAAGGCAGTGCTGTGCCACTAGAGGAGCAGTGGTCTAAGGCAGTGCTGTGCCATTAGAGGAGCAGTGGTCTAAGGCAGTGCTGTGCCACTAGAGGAGCAGTGGTCTAAGGCAGTGCTGTGCCACTAGTGGAGCAGTGGTCTAAGGCAGTGCTGTGCCACTAGAGGAGCAGTGGTCTAAGGCAGTGCTGTGCCACTAGAGGAGCAGGGGTCTAAGGCAGTGCTGTGCCACTAGAGGAGCAGGGGTCTAAGGCAGTGGTCTAAGGCAGTAGCTGTGCCACTAGAGGAGCAGTGGTCTAAGGCAGTGCTAGCTGTGCCACTAGAGGAGCAGTGGTCTAAGGCAGTGCTAGCTGTGCCACTAGAGGAGCAGGGGTCTAAGGCAGTGCTGTGCCACTAGAGGGCAGTGGTCTAAGGGTGCTGTGCCACTAGAGGAGCAGTGGTCTAAGGCAGTGCTGTGCCACTAGAGGAGCAGTGGTCTAAGGCAGTGCTGTGCCACTAGAGGAGCAGTGGTCTAAGGCAGTGCTGTGCCACTAGAGGAGCAGGGTCTAAGGCAGTGCTGTGCCACTAGAGGAGCAGTGGTCTAAGGCAGTGCTGTGCCACTAGAGGAGCAGTGGTCTAAGGCAGTGCTGTGCCACTAGAGGAGCAGTGGTCTAAGGCAGTGCTGTGCCACTAGAGGAGCAGGGGTCTAAGGCAGTGCTGTGCCACTAGAGGAGCAGTGGTCTAAGGCAGTGCTGTGCCACTAGAGGAGCAGGGGTCTAAGGCAGTGCTGTGCCACTAGAGGAGCAGTGGTCTAAGGCAGTGCTGTTCCACTAGAGAAGCAGTGATCTAAGGCAGTGCTGTGCCACTAGAGGAGCAGTGGTCTAAGGCAGTGCTGTGCCACTAGAGGAGCAGTGGTCTAAGGCAGTGCTGTGCCACTAGAGGAGCAGTGGTCTAAGGCAGTGCTGTGCCACTAGAGGAGCAGTGGTCTAAGGCAGTGCTGTGCCACTAGAGGAGCAGTGGTCTAAGGCAGTGCTGTGCCACTAGAGGAGCAGTGGTCTAAGGCAGTGCTGTGCCACTAGAGGAGCAGTGGTCTAATGCAATGCAGTGCTGTGCCACTAGAGGAGCAGTGGTCTAAGGCAGTGCTAGCTGTGCCACTAGAGGAGCAGGGGTCTAAGGCAGTGCTGTGCCACTAGAGGAGCAGTGGTCTAAGGCAGCGCTGTGCCACTAGAGGAGCAGTGGTCTAAGGCAGTGCTGTGCCACTAGAGGAGCAGTGGTCTAAGGCAGTGCTGTGCCATTAGAGGAGCAGTGGTCTAAGGCAGTGCTGTGCCACTAGAGGAGCAGTGGTCTAAGGCAGTGCTGTGCCATTAGAGGAGCAGTGGTCTAAGGCAGTGCTGTGCCACTAGAGGAGCAGGGGTCTAAGGCAGTGCTGTGCCACTAGTGGAGCAGTGGTCTAAGGCAGTGCTGTGCCACTAGAGGAGCAGTGGTCTAAGGCAGTGCTGTGCCACTAGAGGAGCAGGGGTCTAAGGCAGTGCTGTGCCACTAGAGGAGCAGGGGTCTAAGGCAGCGCTAGCTGTGCCACTAGAGGGGCAGTGGTCTAAGGCAGTGCTAGCTGTGCCACTAGAGGAGCAGTGGTCTAAGGCAGTGCTAGCTGTGCCACTAGAGGAGCAGGGGTCTAAGGCAGTGCTGTGCCACTAGAGGAGCAGGGGTCTAAGGCATCGCTGTGCCACTAGAGGAGCAGTGGTCTAAGGCAGTGCTGTGCCACTAGAGGAGCAGTGGTCTAAGGCAGTGCTGTGCCACTAGAGGAGCAGTGGTCTAAGGCAGTGCTGTGCCACTAGAGGAGCAGTGGTCTAAGGCAGTGCTGTGCCACTAGAGGAGCAGTGGTCTAAGGCAGTGCTGTGCCACTAGAGGAGCAGTGGTCTAAGGCAGTGCTGTGCCACTAGAGGAGCAGGGGTCTAAGGCAGTGCTGTGCCACTAGAGGAGCAGTGGTCTAAGGCAGTGCTGTGCCACTAGAGGAGCAGGGTCTAAGGCAGTGCTGTGCCACTAGAGGAGCAGTGGTCTAAGGCAGTGCTGTGCCACTAGAGGAGCAGTGGTCTAAGGCAGTGCTGTGCCACTAGAGGAGCAGGGGTCTAAGGCAGTGCTGTGCCACTAGAGGAGCAGGGGTCTAAGGCAGTGCTGTGCCACTAGAGGAGCAGGGGTCTAAGGCAGTGCTGTGCCACTAGAGGAGCAGGGGTCTAAGGCAGTGCTGTGCCACTAGAGGAGCAGTGGTCTAAGGCAGTGCTGTGCCACTAGAGGAGCAGTGGTCTAAGGCAGTGCTGTGCCACTAGAGGAGCAGTGGTCTAAGGCAGTGCTGTGCCACTAGAGGAGCAGGGGTCTAAGGCAGTGCTGTGCCACTAGAGGAGCAGGGGTCTAAGGCAGTGCTGTGCCACTAGGAGCAGGGGTCTAAGGCAGTGGTCTAAGGCAGTGCTGTGCCACTAGAGGCAGTGGTCAGGCAGTGCTGGCCACTAGAGGAGCAGTGGTCTAAGGCAGTGCTGTGCCACTAGAGGGCAGGGTCTAAGGCAGTGCTGTGCCACTAGAGGAGCAGTGGTCTAAGGCAGTGCTGTGCCACTAGAGGAGCAGTGGTCTAAGGCAGTGCTGTGCCACTAGAGGAGCAGGGTCTAAGGCAGTGCTGTGCCACTAGAGGAGCAGGGTCTAAGGCAGTGCTGTGCCACTAGAGGAGCAGGGGTCTAAGGCAGTGCTGTGCCACTAGAGGAGCAGGGTCTAAGGCAGTGCTGTGCCACTAGAGGAGCAGTGGTCTAAGGCAGTGCTGTGCCACTAGAGGAGCAGGGGTCTAAGGCAGTGGTCTAAGGCAGGGTCTAAGGCAGTGCTGTGCCACTAGAGGAGCAGGGTCTAAGGCAGTGCTGTGCCACTAGAGGAGCAGGGGTCTAAGGCAGTGCTGTGCCACTAGAGGAGCAGGGGTCTAAGGCAGTGCTGTGCCACTAGAGGAGCAGTGGTCTAAGGCAGTGCTGTGCCACTAGAGGAGCAGTGGTCTAAGGCAGTGCTGTGCCACTAGAGGAGCAGGGGTCTAAGGCAGTGCTGTGCCACTAGAGGAGCAGGGGTCTAAGGCAGTGCTGTGCCACTAGAGGAGCAGGGGTCTAAGGCAGTGCTGTGCCACTAGAGGAGCAGGGGTCTAAGGCAGTGCTGTGCCACTAGAGGAGCAGTGGTCTAAGGCAGTGCTGTGCCACTAGAGGAGCAGTGGTCTAAGGCAGTGCTGTGCCACTAGAGGAGCAGGGTCTAAGCAGTGCTGTCTAAGGCAGTGTCTAAGGCAGTGCTGCTGTGCCACTAGAGGAGCAGTGGTCTAAGGCAGTGCTGTGCCACTAGAGGAGCAGTGGTCTAAGGCAGTGCTGTGCCACTAGAGGAGCAGTGGTCTAAGGCAGTGCTGTGCCACTAGAGGAGCAGTGGTCTAAGGCAGTGCTGTCTAGAGGGCAGTGGTCTAAGGCAGTGCTGTGCCACTAGAGGAGCAGTGGTCTAAGGCAGTGCTGTGCCACTAGAGGAGCAGTGGTCTAAGGCAGTGCTGTGCCACTAGAGGAGCAGTGGTCTAAGGCAGTGCTGTGCCACTAGAGGAGCAGTGGTCTAAGGCAGTGCTGTGCCACTAGAGGAGCAGTGGTCTAAGGCAGTGCTGTGCCACTAGAGGAGCAGGGGTCTAAGGCAGTGCTGTGCCACTAGAGGAGCAGGGGGGTCTAAGGCAGTGCTGTGCCACTAGAGGGCAGTGGTCTAAGGCAGTGCTAGCTGTGCCACTAGAGGAGCAGTGGTCTAAGGCAGTGCTGTGCCACTAGAGGAGCAGTGGTCTAAGGCAGTGCTGTGCCACTAGAGGAGCAGTGGTCTAAGGCAGTGCTGTGCCACTAGAGGAGCAGTGGTCTAAGGCAGTGCTGTGCCACTAGAGGAGCAGTGGTCTAAGGCAGTGCTGTGCCACTAGAGGAGCAGTGGTCTAAGGCAGTGCTGTGCCACTAGAGGAGCAGTGGTCTAAGGCAGTGCTGTGCCACTAGAGGAGCAGTGGTCTAAGGCAGTGCTGTGCCACTAGAGGAGCAGGGGTCTAAGGCAGTGCTGTGCCACTAGAGGAGCAGTGGTCTAAGGCAGTGCTGTGCCACTAGGCAGTGCTGTGCCACTAGAGGAGCAGTGGCCACTAAGGCAGGCAGTGCTGTGCCACTAGAGGAGCAGTGGTCTAAGGCAGTGCTGTGCCACTAGAGGAGCAGGGTCTAAGGCAGTGCTGTGCCACTAGAGGAGCAGTGGTCTAAGGGTGCTGTGCCACTAGAGGCAGTGGTCTAAGGCAGTGCTGTGCCACTAGAGGAGCAGTGGTCTAAGGCAGTGCTGTGCCACTAGAGGAGCAGTGGTCTAAGGCAGTGCTGTGCCACTAGAGGAGCAGTGGTCTAAGGCAGTGCTGTGCCACTAGAGGAGCAGGAGCAGGGTCTAAGGCAGTGCTGTGCCACTAGAGGAGCAGTGGTCTAAGGCAGTGCTGTGCCACTAGAGGAGCAGTGGTCTAAGGCAGTGCTGTGCCACTAGAGGAGCAGTGGTCTAAGGCAGTGCTGTGCCACTAGAGGAGCAGGGGTCTAAGGCAGTGCTGTGCCACTAGAGGAGCAGTGGTCTAAGGCAGTGCTGGGTCTAAGGCAGTGCTGTGCCACTAGAGGAGCAGGGGTCTAAGGCAGTGCTGTGCCACTAGAGGGCAGTGGTCTAAGGCAGTGCTGTGCCACTAGAGGAGCAGTGGTCTAAGGCAGTGCTGTGCCACTAGAGGAGCAGTGGTCTAAGGCAGTGCTGTGCCACTAGAGGAGCAGTGGTCTAAGGCAGTGCTGTGCCACTAGAGGAGCAGTGGTCTAAGGCAGTGCTGTGCCACTAGAGGAGCAGTGGTCTAAGGCAGTGCTGTGCCACTAGAGGAGCAGTGGTCTAAGGCAGTGCTGTGCCACTAGAGGAGCAGTGGTCTAAGGCAGTGCTGTGCCACTAGAGGAGCAGTGGTCTAAGGCAGTGCTGTGCAGGGGTCACTGCTGTGCCACTAGAGGAGCAGTGGTCTAAGGCAGTGCTGTGCCACTAGAGGAGCAGTGGTCTAAGGCAGTGCTGTGCCACTAGAGGAGCAGTGGTCTAAGGCAGTGCTGTGCCACTAGAGGAGCAGGGGTCTAAGGTCTAAGGCAGTGCTGTGCCACTAGAGGAGCAGTGGTCTGCTGTCTAAGGCAGTGCCACTAGAGGAGCAGGGGTCTAAGGCAGTGCTGTGCCACTAGAGGAGCAGGGGTCTAAGGCAGTGCTGTGCCACTAGAGGAGCAGTGGTCTAAGGCAGTGCTGTGCCACTAGAGGAGCAGGGGTCTAAGGCAGTGCTGTGCCACTAGAGGAGCAGTGGTCTAAGGCAGTGGTGCCACTAAGGCAGTGTCTAAGGCAGTGCTGTGCCACTAGAGGAGCAGTGGTCTAAGGCAGTGCTGTGCCACTAGAGGAGCAGTGGTCTAAGGCAGTGCTGTGCCACTAGAGGAGCAGTGGTCTAAGGCAGTGCTGTGCCACTAGAGGAGCAGTGGTCTAAGGCAGTGCTGTGCCACTAGAGGAGCAGTGGTCTAAGGCAGTGCTGTGCCACTAGAGGAGCAGGGTCTAAGGCAGTGCTGTGCCACTAGAGGAGCAGTGGTCTAAGGCAGTGCTGTGCCACTAGAGGAGCAGTGGTCTAAGGCAGTGCTGTGCCACTAGAGGAGCAGTGGTCTAAGGCAGTGCTGTGCCACTAGAGGAGCAGGGGTCTAAGGCAGTGCTGTGCCACTAGAGGAGCAGTGGTCTAAGGCAGTGCTGTGCCACTAGAGGAGCAGGGTCTAAGGCAGTGCTGTGCCACTAGAGGAGCAGTGGTCTAAGGCAGTGCTGTGCCACTAGAGGAGCAGTGGTCTAAGGCAGTGCTGTGCCACTAGAGGAGCAGTGGTCTAAGGCAGTGCTGTGCCACTAGAGGAGCAGTGCTGTGGTCTAGAGGCAGTGCTGTGCCACTAGAGGAGCAGTGGTCTAAGGCAGTGCTGTGCCACTAAGGAGCAGTGGTCTAAGGCAGTGCTGTGCCACTAGAGGAGCAGGGTCTAAGGCAGTGCTGTGCCACTAGAGGAGCAGGGGTCTAAGGCAGTGCTGTGCCACTAGAGGAGCAGGGGTCTAAGGCAGTGCTGTGCCACTAGAGGAGCAGTGGTCTAAGGCAGGGGTCTAAGGCAGTGCTGTGCCACTAGAGGAGCAGGGTCTAAGGCAGTGCTGTGCCACTAGAGGGCAGTGGCTGCTGTGCCACTAGAGGAGCAGTGGTCTAAGGCAGTGCTAGCTGTGCCACTAGAGGAGCAGGGGTCTAAGGCAGTGCTGTGCCACTAGAGGAGCAGGGGTGCCACTAAGGCAGTGCTGTGCCACTAGAGGAGCAGTGGTCTAAGGCAGTGCTGTGCCACTAGAGGAGCAGTGGTCTAAGGCAGTGCTGTGCCACTAGAGGAGCAGTGGTCTAAGGCAGTGCTGTGCCACTAGAGGAGCAGGGTCTAAGGCAGTGCTGTGCCACTAGAGGAGCAGGGGTCTAAGGCAGTGCTGTGCCACTAGAGGAGCAGTGGTCTAAGGCAGTGCTGTGCCACTAGAGGAGCAGTGGTCTAAGGCAGTGCTGTGCCACTAGAGGAGCAGGGGTCTAAGGCAGTGCTGTGCCACTAGAGGAGCAGGGGTCTAAGGCAGTGCTGTGCCACTAGAGGAGCAGGGTCTAAGGCAGTGCTGTGCCACTAGAGGAGCAGTGGTCTAAGGCAGTGCTGTGCCACTAGAGGAGAGCAGGCAGTGCTGTGCCACTAGAGGAGCAGTGGTCTAAGGCAGTGCTGTGCCACTAGAGGAGCAGTGGTCTAAGGCAGTGCTGTGCCACTAGAGGAGCAGTGGTCTAAGGCAGTGCTGTGCCACTAGAGGAGCAGTGGTCTAAGGCAGTGCTGTGCCACTAGAGGGCAGCAGTGGTGCCACTAAGGCAGTGCTGTGCCACTAGAGGAGCAGTGGTCTAAGGCAGTGCTGTGCCACTAGAGGAGCAGTGGTCTAAGGCAGTGCTGTGCCACACAAGGCAGTGCTGTGAGAGGAGCAGTGGTCTAAGGCAGTGCTGTGCCATTAGAGGAGCAGTGGTCTAAGGCAGTGCTGTGCCACTAGAGGAGCAGTGGTCTAAGGCAGTGCTGTGCCACTAAGTGGTCTAAGGCAGTGCTGTGCCACTAGAGGAGCAGTGGTCTAAGGCAGTGCTGTGCCACTAGAGGAGCAGGGTCTAAGGCAGTGCTGTGCCACTAGAGGAGCAGTGGTCTAAGGAGCAGCTGGTCTAAGGCAGTGCTGTGCCACTAGAGGAGCAGTGGTCTAAGGCAGTGCTGTGCCACTAGAGGAGCAGGGTCTAAGGCAGTGCTGTGCCACTAGAGGAGCAGGGGTCTAAGGCAGTGCTGTGCCACTAGAGGAGCAGTGGTCTAAGGCAGTGCTGTGCCACTAGAGGAGCAGGGGTCTAAGGCAGTGCTGTGCCACTAGAGGAGCAGGGGTCTAAGGCAGTGCTGTGCCACTAGAGGAGCAGGGTCTAAGGCAGTGCTGTGCCACTAGAGGAGCAGTGGTCTAAGGCAGTGCTGTGCCACTGTGCAGTGCACTAGAGGAGCAGGGGTCTAAGGCAGTGCTGTGCCACTAGAGGAGCAGTGGTCTAAGGCAGTGCTGTGCCACTAGAGGAGCAGTGGTCTAAGGCAGTGCTGTGCCACCACTAGTGCTGTGAGGAGCAGTGGTCTAAGGCAGTGCTGTGCCACTAGAGGAGCAGTGGTCTAAGGCAGTGCTGTGCCACTAGAGGAGCAGTGGTCTAAGGCAGTGCTGTGCCACTAGAGGGCAGTGGTCTAGGAGCAGTGGTCTAAGGCAGTGCTGTGCCACTAGAGGAGCAGGTGGTCTAAGGCAGTGCTGTGCCACTAGAGGAGCAGTGGTCTAAGGCAGTGCTGTGCCACTAGAGGAGCAGTGGTCTAAGGCAGTGCTGTGCCACTAGAGGAGCAGTGGTCTAAGGCAGTGCTGTGCCACTAGAGGAGCAGTGGTCTAAGGCAGTGCTGTGCCACTAGAGGAGCAGGGGTCTAAGGCAGTGCTGTGCCACTAGAGGAGCAGGGGTCTAAGGCAGCGCAGGGGTCTAAGGCTGTGCCACTAGAGGGCAGTGGTGGTCTGCCACTAGAGGCAGTGGTCTAAGGCAGTGCTGTGCCACTAGAGGAGCAGGGTCTAGCTGTGCCAAGGCAGGGGTCTAAGGCAGTGCTGTGCCACTAGAGGAGCAGGGGTCTAAGGCAGTGCTGTGCCACTAGAGGAGCAGGGTCTAAGGCAGTGCTGTGCCACTAGATCGCTGTGCCACTAGAGGAGCAGTGGTCTAAGGCAGTGCTGTGCCACTAGAGGAGCAGTGGTCTAAGGCAGTGCTGTGCCACTAGAGGAGCAGTGGTCTAAGGCAGTGCTGTGCCACTAGAGGAGCAGGGGTCTAAGGCAGTGCTGTGCCACTAGAGGAGCAGGGGTCTAAGGCAGTGCTGTGCCACTAGAGGAGCAGGGGTCTAAGGCAGTGCTGTGCCACTAGAGGAGCAGTGGTCTAAGGCAGTGCTGTGCCACTAGAGGAGCAGGGGTCTAAGGCAGTGCTGTGCCACTAGAGGAGCAGGGTCTAAGGCAGTGCTGTGCCACTAGAGGAGCAGGGGTCTAAGGCAGTGCTGTGCCACTAGAGGAGCAGTGGTCTAAGGCAGTGCTGTGCCACTAGAGGAGCAGTGGTCTAAGGCAGTGCTGTGCCACTAGAGGAGCAGTGGTCTAAGGCAGTGCTGTGCCACTAGAGGAGCAGTGGTCTAAGGCAGTGCTGTGCCACTAGAGGAGCAGTGGTCTAAGGCAGTGCTGTGCCACTAGAGGAGCAGTGGTCTAAGGCAGTGCTGTGCCACTAGAGGAGCAGTGGTCTAAGGCAGTGTGCTGTGCCACTAGAGGAGCAGGGGTCTAAGGCAGTGCTGTGCCACTAGAGGAGCAGTGGTGCCAGGCAGTGCTGTGCCACTAGAGGAGCAGTGGTCTAAGGCAGTGCTGTGCCACTAGAGGAGCAGTGGTCTAAGGCAGTGGTCTAAGGCTGTGCCACTAGAGGAGCAGTGGTCTAAGGCAGTGCTGTGCCACTAGAGGAGCAGTGGTCTAAGGCAGTGCTGTGCCACTAGAGGAGCAGTGGAGGCAGTGCTGTGCCACTAGAGGAGCAGTGGTCTAAGGCAGTGCTGTGCCACTAGAGGAGCAGGGGTCTAAGGCAGTGCTGTGCCACTAGAGGAGCAGGGGTCTAAGGCAGTGCTGTGCCACTAGAGGAGCAGGGGTCTAAGGCAGTGCTGTGCCACTAGAGGAGTGGTCAGTGGTCTAAGGCAGTGCTGTGCCACTAGAGGAGCAGTGGTCTAAGGCAGTGCTGTGCCACTAGAGGAGCAGTGGTCTAAGGCAGTGCTGTGCCACTAGAGGAGCAGTGGTCTAAGGCAGTGCTGTGCCACTAGAGGAGCAGTGGTCTAAGGCAGTGCTGTGCCACTAGAGGAGCAGTGGTCTAAGGCAGTGCTGTGCCACTAGAGGAGCAGTGGTCTAAGGCAGTGCTGTGCCACTAGAGGAGCAGTGGTCTAACTAGAGGAGGCAATGCAGTGCTGTGCCACTAGAGGAGCAGTGGTCTAAGGCAGTGCTGTGCCACTAGAGGAGCAGTGGTCTAAGGCAGTGCTGTGCCACTAGAGGAGCAGTGGTCTAAGGCAGTGCTGTGCCACTAGAGGAGCAGTGGTCTAAGGCAGTGCTGTGCCACTAGAGGAGCAGTGGTCTAAGGCAGTGCTGTGCCACTAGAGGAGCAGTGGTCTAAGGCAGTGCTGTGCCACTAGAGGAGCAGTGGTCTAAGGCAGTGCTGTGCTGCTGTGCCACTAGAGGAGCAGGGGTCTAAGGCAGTGCTGTGCCACTAGAGGAGCAGGGGAGGAGTGCTGTGCCACTAGAGGAGCAGGGGTCTAAGGCAGTGCTGTGCCACTAGAGGAGCAGTGGTCTAAGGCAGTGCTGTGCCACTAGAGGAGCAGTGGTCTAAGGCAGTGCTGTGCCACTAGAGGAGCAGTGGTCTAAGGCAGTGCTGTGCCACTAGAGGAGCAGTGGTCTAAGGCAGTGCTGTGCCACTAGAGGAGCAGGGGTCTAAGGCAGTGCTGTGCCACTAGAGGAGCAGTGGTCTAAGGCAGTGCTGTGCCACTAGAGGAGCAGTGGTCTAAGGCAGTGCTGTGCCACTAGAGGAGCAGGGGTCTAAGGCAGTGCTGTGCCACTAGAGGAGCAGGGGTCTAAGGCAGTGCTGTGCCACTAGAGGAGCAGGGGTCTAAGGCAGTGCTGTGCCACTAGAGGAGCAGGGGTCAGTGGTGCTGTGCCACTAGAGGAGCAGTGCTAAGGCAGTGCTGTGCCACTAGAGGAGCAGGGGTCTAAGGCAGTGCTGTGCCACTAGAGGAGCAGTGGTCTAAGGCAGTGCTGTGCCACTAGAGGAGCAGTGGTCTAAGGCAGTGCTGTGCCACTAGAGGAGCAGTGGTCTAAGGCAGTGCTGGCAGTGCAGTGCTGTGCCACTAGAGGAGCAGTGGTCTAAGGCAGTGCTGTGCCACTAGAGGAGCAGTGGTCTAAGGCAGTGCTGTGCCACTAGAGGAGCAGTGGTCTAAGGCAGTGCTGTGCCACTAGAGGAGCAGTGGTCTAAGGCAGTGCTGTGCCACTAGAGGAGCAGTGGTCTAAGGCAGTGCTGTGCCACTAGAGGAGCAGTGGTCTAAGGCAGTGCTGTGCCACTAGAGGAGCAGTGGTCTAAGGCAGTGCTGTGCCAGGAGCAGTGGTCTAAGTGCTGGCCACTAGAGGAGCAGTGGTCTAAGGCAGTGCTGTGCCACTAGAGGAGCAGTGGTCTAAGGCAGTGCTGTGCCACTAGAGGAGCAGTGGTCTAAGGCAGTGCTGTGCCACTAGAGGAGCAGGGGTCTAAGGCAGTGCTGTGCCACTAGAGGAGCAGGGGTCTAAGGCAGTGCTGTGCCACTAGAGGAGCAGGGGTCTAAGGCAGTGCTGTGCCACTAGAGGAGCAGTGGTCTAAGGCAGTGCTGTGCCACTAGAGGAGCAGTGGTCTAAGGCAGTGCTGTGCCACTAGAGGAGCAGTGGTCTAAGGCAGTGCTGTGCCACTAGAGGAGCAGGGGTCTAAGGCAGTGCTGTGCCACTAGAGGAGCAGGGGTCTAAGGCAGTGCTGTGCCACTAGAGGAGCAGTGGTCTAAGGCAGTGCTGTGCCACTAGAGGAGCAGGGGTCTAAGGCAGTGCTGTGCCACTAGAGGAGCAGTGGTCTAAGGCAGTGCTGTGCCACTAGAGGAGCAGGGGTCTAAGGCAGTGCTGTGCCACTAGAGGAGCAGGGGTCTAAGGCAGTGCTGTGCCACTAGAGGAGCAGTGGTCTAAGGCAGTGCTGTGCCACTAGAGGAGCAGTGGTCTAAGGCAGTGCTGTGCCACTAGAGGAGCAGGGGTCTAAGGCAGTGCTGTGCCACTAGAGGGCAGGCAGTGGTGCCACTAGAGGAGCAGTGGGCAGTGCTGTGCCACTAGAGGAGCAGGGTCTAAGGCAGTGCTGTGCCACTAGAGGAGCAGTGGTCTAAGGCAGTGCTGTGCCACTAGAGGAGCAGTGGTCTAAGGCAGTGCTGTGCCACTAGAGGAGCAGGGGTCTAAGGCAGTGCTGTGCCACTAGAGGAGCAGGGGTCTAAGGCAGTGCTGTGCCACTAGAGGAGCAGTGGTCTAAGGCAGTGCTGTGCCACTAGAGGAGCAGGGGTCTAAGGCAGTGCTGTGCCACTAGAGGAGCAGTGGTCTAAGGCAGTGCTGTGCCACTAGAGGAGCAGGGGTCTAAGGCAGTGCTGTGCCACTAGAGGGCAGGGGTCTAAGGGGTCTAAGGCAGTGCTGTGCCACTAGAGGAGCAGGGTCTAAGGCAGTGCTGTGCCACTAGAGGAGCAGGGGTCTAAGGCAGTGCTGTGCCACTAGAGGAGCAGGGGTCTAAGGCAGTGCTGTGCCACTAGAGGAGCAGTGGTCTAAGGCAGTGCTGTGCCACTAGAGGAGCAGTGGTCTAAGGCAGTGCTGTGCCACTAGAGGAGCAGGGGTCTAAGGCAGTGCTGTGCCACTAGAGGAGCAGGGGTCTAAGGCAGTGCTGTGCCACTAGAGGAGCAGGGGTCTAAGGCAGTGCTGTGCCACTAGAGGAGCAGGGTCTAAGGCAGTGCTGTGCCACTAGAGGAGCAGTGGTCTAAGGCAGTGCTGTGCCACTAGAGGAGCAGGGTCTAAGGCAGTGCTGTGCCACTAGAGGAGCAGGGGTCTAAGGCAGTGCTGTGCCCACTAGGAGGAGCAGGGTCTAAGGCAGTGCTGTGCCACTAGAGGAGCAGGGGTCTAAGGCAGTGCTGTGCCACTAGAGGAGCAGTGGTCTAAGGCAGTGCTGTGCCACTAGAGGAGCAGGGGTCTAAGGCAGTGCTGTGCCACTAGAGGAGCAGGTCTAAGGCAGTGCTGTGCCACTAGAGGAGCAGGGTCTAAGGCAGTGCTGTGCCACTAGAGGAGCAGGGGTCTAAGGCAGTGCTGTGCCACTAGAGGAGCAGGGGTCTAAGGCAGTGCTGTGCCACTAGAGGAGCAGGGTCTAAGGCAGTGCTGTGCCACTAGAGGAGCAGGGGTCTAAGGCAGTGCTGTGCCACTAGAGGAGCAGGGGTCTAAGGCAGTGCTGTGCCACTAGAGGAGCAGGGTCTAAGGCAGTGCTGTGCCACTAGAGGAGCAGGGTCTAAGGCAGTGCTGTGCCACTAGAGGAGCAGTGGTCTAAGGCAGTGCTGTGCCACTAGAGGAGCAGGGGTCTAAGGCAGTGCTGTGCCACTAGAGGAGCAGGGGTCTAAGGCAGTGCTGTGCCACTAGAGGAGCAGGGTCTAAGGCAGTGCTGTGCCACTAGAGGAGCAGGGGTCTAAGGCAGTGCTGTGCCACTAGAGGAGCAGGGGTCTAAGGCAGTGCTGTGCCACTAGAGGAGCAGTGGTCTAGTGCTGCACTGCAGTGCTGTGCCACTAGAGGAGCAGTGGTCTAAGGCAGTGCTGTGCCACTAGAGGAGCAGGGTCTAAGGCAGTGCTGTGCCACTAGAGGAGCAGTGGTCTAAGGCAGTGCTGTGCCACTAGAGGAGCAGTGGTCTAAGGCAGTGCTGTGCCACTAGAGGAGCAGTGGTCTAAGGCAGTGCTGTGCCACTAGAGGAGCAGGGGTCTAAGGCAGTGCTGTGCCACTAGAGGAGCAGGGGTCTAAGGCAGTGCTGTGCCACTAGAGGAGCAGGGGTCTAAGGCAGTGCTGTGCCACTAGAGGAGCAGGGTCTAAGGCAGTGCTGTGCCACTAGAGGAGCAGGGTCTAAGGCAGTGCTGTGCCACTAGAAGGGGCAGTGCTGTGCCACTAGAGGAGCAGGGGGCTAAGGCAGTGCTGTGCCACTAGAGGAGCAGGGGTCTAAGGCAGTGCTGTGCCACTAGAGGAGCAGGGGTCTAAGGCAGTGCTGTGCCACTAGAGGAGCAGGGGTCTAAGGCAGTGCTGTGCCACTAGAGGAGCAGGGGTCTAAGGCAGTGCTGTGCCACTAGAGGAGCAGGGGTCTAAGGCAGTGGCCACTAGAGGAGCAGGGGTCTAAGGCAGTGCTGTGCCACTAGAGGAGCAGGGGTCTAAGGCAGTGCTGTGCCACTAGTGGAACAGGGGTCTAAGGCAGTGCTGTGCCACTAGAGGAGCAGGGGTCTAAGGCAGTGCTGTGCCACTAGAGGAGCAGGGGTCTAAGGCAGTGCTGTGCCACTAGAGGAGCAGTGGTCTAAGGCAGTGCTGTGCCACTAGAGGAGCAGGGGTCTAAGGCATCGCTGTGCCACTAGTGGAGCAGGGGTCTAAGGCAGTGCTGTGCCACTAGAGGAGCAGGGGTCTAAGGCAGTGCTGTGCCACTAGAGGAGCAGGGGTCTAAGGCAGTGCTGTGCCACTAGAGGAGCAGTGGTCTAAGGCAGTGCTAGCTGTGCCACTAGAGGAGCAGGGGTCTAAGGCAGTGCTGTGCCACTAGAGGAGCAGTGGTCTAAGGCAGTGCTGTGCCACTAGAGGAGCAGGGGTCTAAGGCAGTGCTGTGCCACTAGAGGAGCAGGGGTCTAAGGCAGTGCTGTGCCACTAGAGGAGCAGGGGTCTAAGGCAGTGCTGTGCCACTAGAGGAGCAGTGGTCTAAGGCAGTGCTAGCTGTGCCACTAGAGGAGCAGGGGTCTAAGGCAGTGCTGTGCCACTAGAGGAGCAGGGGTCTAAGGCAGTGCTGTGCCACTAGAGGAGCAGTGGTCTAAGGCAGTGCTAGCTGTGCCACTAGAGGAGCAGTGGTCTAAGGCAGTGCTAGCTGTGCCACTAGAGGAGCAGTGGTCTAAGGCAGTGCTAGCTGTGCCACTAGAGGAGCAGTGTTCTAAGGCAGTGCTAGCTGTGCCACTAGTGGAGCAGGGGTCTAAGGCAGTGCTAGCTGTGCCACTAGTGGAACAGGGGTCTAAGGCAGTGCTGTGCCACTAGTGGAGCAGGGGTCTAATGCAGCGCTAGCTGTGCCACTAGTGGAGCAGTGGTCTAAGGCTATTAGAGATCCTGGTTCGAGTCCAGGCTGTGTCGCAGCCGACTGCAACCAGGAGACCCATGGGGCGGCGCACAATTGGCCCAGCGTCGTCCGGGTTAGGGGAGGGTTTGGCCGGCAGGGATGTTCTTGTCCCATTGCGATTCCTGTGGTGGGCCGGGAGCAGTGCACGCTGACACGGTCGCCAGTTGTACTGTGTTTCCTCCGACACATTGGTGCGGCTGGCTTCCAGGTTAAGTGGGCATTGTGTCAAGAAGCACTCGACCTTCTCCTCTCCCGAGTCCCTATGAGAGTTGCAGCGATGGGACAAGACTGTAACTACCAATTGGATACCACGAAATTGGAAAAAAGGTGGCATTTTTAATAACAAAAAAAAGTTCATTTCTATAGTTTATTTTGGTATTTTGTGAGTACCCAGGTGGCTCATTTAACTGGGGTGATTGTATCCTTGTGAAATGTAAAATATAGAATAAGAGGGATGAGATGTGATGCATCTTTAACTTTCTCTTTCATTACACCCCCCTCACCCCCTCCCCCTCACCCTCCCCCTTCCTCAGATATTGCACAAAAGAATCCTCCAGCAAGCAGGATTCATACAGTTTGGACAGCTTCAGTTTCTCGAAGCGAAAGAACACTTCAGGACGGGTCAGTTGGACGTCCGGGAGTTGATCTCCCTCTACCCTCTCCTCCTCCCGGCCTCCTCCTCCTTCGCCCGCTGCCACCCGCCGCTCCACGGGTTCGCCGACCTCAACCAGCTGGCGCAGGGGGACCAGGACAAGGTCCAGAGGTGCAAGAGGTAAGAGACGTGGTCCTCTGTAGCTCAGTTGGCAGAGTATGATGATTGCAACCCCAATAATAGTTGGTTTGATTCCCAGGACCATCTGTATGTAAAATACAGAATAAAGTGGCTGCTAAATGGCTATTATTATTCTTATTATTCTTATTATTCTAGGTTCCTCATCACGTACCTGGGTGAGGTGCGAAGCACGGAGGGGGCTAACGGATGCCGGGAGGACGTGGACACGGCTCTGTTGAAGCTGTACGCTGAGCAGGACCACGAGAGTCTTCTGGACCTGCTGGCCTCCCCCAACGCCTGTTTACTGGCAGACAGCGCCCCCTGGCTAGAGAAACACCACAAGTGGGTACTGCAGCTAGCCTAGCGGGTACTGCAGCTAGCCTAGCGGGTACGGCAGCTAGCCTAGCGGGTACTGCAGCTAGCCTAGCGGGTACTGCAGCTAGCCTAGCGGGTACTGCAGCTAGCCTAGCCTAGCGGGTACGGCAGCTAGCCTTGCCTAGCGGGTACGGTAGCTAGCCTAGCCCAGCCGGTACGACAGCTAGCCTTGCCTAGCGGGTACGGCAGCTAGCCTTGCCTAGCGGGTACGGCAGCTAGCCTTGCCTAGCGGGTACGGTAGCTAGCCTAGCCCAGCCGGTACGACAGTTAGCCCAGACGGTACAGCAGCTAGCCTAGCCCAGCCGGTACGACAGCTAGCCCAGACGGTACGGCAGCTAGCCTAGCCCAGCCTGTACGACAGCTAGCCTAGCCCAGTCTAGTGGGCACTACTATAGTTAGCCTAGTGGGCACTAAGATATTACATTCAAAGTAGCCTGCTATGCTATTGCCTTTAAAGTGTGTAATGAGTGTTTTTTTTATGTTGGTTTATCTTTCTCCTGAACATCAGGTATTTTGCACTAGGCCTCCTCTACCATTATAACGGACAGGATGCAGCTGCTCTACAGGTAAACATGCTACTACTGTACACTACCTTAGTATGAACACGGTGACCGTACCACCATGGCTCTTTATATGGCAAATCAAATAAATCTAATCAAACCTGGCCACATCTTAAACGAATGCGTTTTGAGCACCTAGGATGAAAAGCCCTATAAATCCAATCCATTATCTTGATTATTAATTTAATATGAATTGTAATGAAATGTCTATGGGGTTGTAAGTTGCATCTCTCCTCTCCTCCTGTAGTTGTGGGTGCGGGTAGTGAATGGGGACCTTCAGGACTCTACCAGGTCTGACCTGTATGAGTACATTGTGGACTTCCTGGGTTTCTGTTCCAACCTGGACCTGGTGTGGAAATATGCGGACTGGGCCCTGCAGAGAGACCAGACGGTACGTTTCTGTCTGCGTTTCCAAATGGCACCTTAATCCCTATATTGTATACTACTTTTGACCAGGACCAGTTAGCACTGCCTTAGACCACTGCTCCTCTAGTGGCACAGCACTGCCTTAGACCACTGCTCCTCTAGTGGCACAGCACTGCCTTAGACCACTGCTCCTCTAGTGGCACAGCACTGCCTTAGACCCCTGCTCCTCTAGTGGCACAGCACTGCCTTAGACCACTGCTCCTCTAGTGGCACAGCACTGCCTTAGACCACTGCTCCTCTAGTGGCACAGCTAGCACTGCCTTAGACCCCTGCTCCTCTAGTGGCACAGCACTGCCTTAGACCCCTGCTCCTCTAGTGGCACAGCGATGCCTTAGACCCCTGCTCCTCTAGTGGCACTGCCTTAGACCCCTGCTCCTCTAGTGGCACAGCACTGCCTTAGACCCCTGCTCCTCTAGTGGCACAGCGATGCCTTAGACCCCTGCTCCTCTAGTGGCACAGCGATGCCTTAGACCACTGCTCCTCTAGTGGCACAGCGATGCCTTAGACCCCTGCTCCTCTAATGGCACAGCGATGCCTTAGACCCCTGCTCCTCTAGTGGCACAGCGATGCCTTAGACCCCTGCTCCTCTAATGGCACAGCGATGCCTTAGACCCCTGCTCCTCTAGTGGCACAGCACTGCCTTAGACCACTGCTCCTCTAGTGGCACAGCGATGCCTTAGACCCCTGCTCCTCTAGTGGCACAGCGATGCCTTAGACCCCTGCTCCTCTAGTGGCACAGCACTGCCTTAGACCCCTGCTCCTCTAATGGCACAGCACTGCCTTAGACCCCTGCTCCACTAGTGGCACAGCTAGCGATGCCTTAGACCACTGCTCCTCTAGTGGCACAGCGATGCCTTAGACCACTGCTCCTCTAGTGGCACAGCGATGCCTTAGACCCCTGCTCCTCTAGTGGCACAGCTAGCGATGCCTTAGACCCCTGCTCCTCTAGTGGCACAGCTAGCGATGCCTTAGACCCCTGCTCCTCTAGTGGCACAGCGATGCCTTAGACCACTGCTCCTCTAGTGGCACAGCTAGCGATGCCTTAGACCACTGCTCCTCTAGTGGCACAGCTAGCGATGCCTTAGACCACTGCTCCTCTAGTGGCACAGCTAGCGATGCCTTAGACCACTGCTCCTCTAGTGGCACAGCGATGCCTTAGACCACTGCTCCTCTAGTGGCACAGCGATGCCTTAGACCCCTGCTCCTCTAGTGGCACAGCACTGCCTTAGACCACTGCTCCTCTAGTGGCACAGCACTACCTTAGACCCCTGCTCCTCTAGTGGCACAGCGATGCCTTAGACCCCTGCTCCTCTAGTGGCACAGCTAGCACTGCCTTAATCCCTATATTGTATACTACTTTTGACCAGGGCCCTATATTGTGTACTACTTTTGACCAGGGCCCTAAGTTCTAGCAGAAACTAAGTAATGATGTCGACTGCCGGCCATTTTGGATATACCCGTAGGAGTAAAGAAGACTCTAATTCTATAGGTGTTTATCTGTGGTCTCTCTAGATAGGGGTGCAGATCTTCACCAGGAGGCCGGTGGGTCAGGACCAGGTTAAGGAGCAGAAGGACCAGGTGAACCCAGACGACGTCATCACGTACCTGGGGAAACACAGCCAGGCTCTGCTGCTCTACCTGGAACACCTGGTGCTGGGCCGACGGATACAGGTCAGAACATACACAGGACTTCAGAACATATTCCATACTCCACGATTTACCTCCTTGAACTTCCCCTGGCGCTTGGTCTTTACTTCTCTCTCTGTCTGTCTCTCTCTCTCTCTGCCTCTCTCTCTCTCTCTCTCTCTGTGTCTCTCTCTCTGTGTCTCTCTCTGTCTCTCTCTGTCTCTCTCTCTGTGTCTCTCTCTGTCTCTCTCTCTGTCTCTCTCTGTGTCTCTCTCTGTGTCTCTCTCTCTGTCTCTCTCTCTGTCTCTCTCTCTGTCTCTCTCTCTGTGTCTGTGTCTGTCTCTCTGTCTCTCTCTCTGTCTCTCTCTCTGTGTCTCTCTCTCTGCCTCTCTGTCTACTTGATAGAGAAATTCTAAATTACTCTATGCTTTAATTGCCAAAACCAATTTCACACTCGTTTCTATTCATTAATGAGGTGTAAGTTCATTAATTATGCATGAAGTAGATCGAGACCAGTCTTAAAAGCCAGGTAAAGAGCGTTTAATTCCAGAGAGTACTAAATGCTTACACACATTACCACAGGTTATAAACTGAAAATGACGTCAGCGTTTTCCAAACGTTCCGTTTCACAAACAGAGGGCCCCTCTAATTCTCAAGCCTCCGCGTTATCAGCACGAAGTCAAGGCCAGTCAGCATAAATCAACATTCCCGACCATTTTGGAGATGGTCCGTTCCCACCACCTGGAGATTTGTACAACTGAATGAACTTAAAGAACAGACCTTCATTGTTACTAAACTTCCTGACTACATTATATACAATTGTGAAAGGGAGCAAGAGGGACAGTACATTATAGCATTTGGACTAGTCAGTTTCTGATTGGAATGTATACATAATTAGTCATTTCAAACATATTTTCCTCTATCACTACTGTATGTAACTCTCTGTCTCTCTCTCTGTCTACTGTATGTAACTCTCTGTCTCTCTCTCTGCCTCTCTGTCTACTGTATGTAACTCTCTGTCTCTCTCTCTGCCTCTCTGTCTACTGTGTGTAACTCTCTGTCTCTCTCTCTGCCTCTCTGTCTACTGTGTGTAACTCTCTGTCTCTCTCTCTGCCTCTCTGTCTACTGTATGTAACTCTCTGTCTCTCTCTCTGTCTACTGTATGTAACTCTCTGTCTCTCTCTCTGTCTACTGTATGTAACTCTCTGTCTCTCTCTCTGTCTACTGTATGTAACTCTCTGTCTCTCTCTCTGTCTACTGTATGTAACTCTGTCTCTCTCTCTGTCTACTGTATGTAACTCTCTGTCTCTCTCTCTGTCTACTGTATGTAACTCTCTCTCTCTCTCTGTCTACTGTATGTAACTCTCTGTCTCTCTCTCTGTCTACTGTATGTAACTCTCTGTCTCTCTCTCTGCCTCTCTGTCTACTGTATGTAACTCTCTGTCTCTCTCTCTGCCTCTCTGTCTACTGTGTGTAACTCTCTGTCTCTCTCTCTGCCTCTCTGTCTACTGTATGTAACTCTCTGTCTCTCTGTAGAAAGAGAAGCTCCACACCCACCTGGCAGTGCAGTACACAGACAGAGTCCTGTCTCTCCTGTCTCAGTCCCCCCCAGTGGACCAACAGGTGTCTGTAGCCCGGGACAAACTCCAGCTCCTCCTCAGGGAGTCCAGCCTGTACCGCGTCCAACTACTACTGGGTGAGCTGTCCATTGTCATTGTGTCCCAAATTACACCCTATTCCGTATCCAGTGCACAGGGCTCAGGTCAAAAGTAGTGCACTACATCAGGAATGGGGTGTAATTTTGGATGTGGCCAATGTTGTTGATTTCCACGTTTTTAAACAATATTTTAGTTTGATCTCGTCCAGTTGAAGTATTGTTACTGTTTAAACATGAGATGATACCAATACACTACATTTAGTTTCCTGGCAGAATAATGGGGTCCTCCAAAAAGGACAGAATGTCTATAACCTGCTATAACCCTGGTTTTATCCACGATGACGTGGTTATAACCTGCTATAACCCTGGTTTTATCCACGATGACGTGGTTATAACCTGCTATAACCCTGGTCTTATCCACGATGACGTGGTTATAACCTGCTATAACCCTGGTTTTATCCACGATGACGTGGTTATAACCTGCTATAACCCTGGTTTTATCCACAGAATAATGGGGTCACTCCAAAAAGGACGTGGTTATAACCTGCTATAACCCTGGTTTTATCCACGATGACGTGGTTATAACCTGCTATAACCCTGGTTTTATCCACGATGACGTGGTTATAACCTGCTATAACCCTGGTTTTATCCACGATGACGTGGTTATAACCTGCTATAACCCTGGTTTTATTGCTATAACCCGTGGTTATAACCTGCTATAACCCTGGTTTTATCCACGATGACGTGGTTATAACCTGCTATAACCCTGGTCTTATCCACGATGACGTGGTTATAACCTGCTATAACCCTGGTTGTCTCCACGATGACGTGGTTATAACCTACTATAACCCTGGTCTTATCCACGATGACGTGGTTATAACCTGCTATAACCCTGGTTTATCCACGATGACGTGGTTATAACCTACTATAACCCTGGTTGTATTCATGACGTGGTTATAACCTGCTATAACCCTGGTTTTATCCACGATGACGTGGTTATAACCTGCTATAACCCTGGTCTTATCCACGATGACGTGGTTATAACCTGCTATAACCCTGGTCTTATCCACGATGACGTGGTTATAACCTACTATAACCCTGGTTGTATTCATGACGTGGTTATAACCTGCTATAACCCTAGTTTTATCCACGATGACGTGGTTATAACCTGCTATAACCCTAGTTTTATCCACGATGACGTGGTTATAACCTGCTATAACCCTGGTCTTATCCACGATGACGTGGTTATAACCTGCTATAACCCTGGTCTTAACCTGCGTGGTTATAACCCTGGTTTATCCACGATGACGTGGTTATAACCTACTATAACCCTGGTTGTATTCATGACGTGGTTATAACCTGCTATAACCCTGGTTTTATCCACGATGACGTGGTTATAACCTGCTATAACCCTGGTCTTATCCACGATGACGTGGTTATAACCTGCTATAATCCTGGTCTTATCCACGATGACGTGGTTATAACCTACTATAACCCTGGTTTTATCCACGATGACGTGGTTATAACTTACTATAACCCTGGTTGTATCCATGATGACGTGGTTATAACCTGCTATAACCCTGGTTGTATCCATGATGACAAGGTTATAACCTGCTATAATCCTGGTTTTATCCATGATAAAGTGGTTATAACCTGCTATAACCCTGGTTTTATCCATGATAATGTGGTTATAACCTGCTATAACCCTGGTCTATCCACTATGACATGGTTATAACCTACTATAACACTGGTTTTATCCACGATGACGTGGTTATAACCTACTATAACCTATGGCTCTGTCTCCCCCTCCCTCCCTCAGGTAAGATCCAGGAATGTGACCAGTTGTTTCTGGAGAGAGCCACGCTCCACGGGAAACTAGAGGAGCACGATAAGGCGTTACACATCCTGGTGCACCAGCTCAAAGACTTCCCCGCTGCGGAGGCCTACTGCGTGTGGGGTTCCGCCTCCCGGGACCCGGCCTACCAGCAGAGCCTCTTCCACCTCCTCCTGGGGGTCTATCTGGACCGGGACATTCCCAGTAGTACTGTCACCGGGGAGCTGGAGATGGCAGCGGTGGACCTGTTAAACCGGCACGGGGAGGTGTTCGACGCTGTGCGCGTGCTGGACCTGCTTCCTGAAGGCTGGTCCCTGCAGCTGCTTCGCCCGTTCCTCGGACGCGCCCTGCGGGGGAGTATGCACGCCTGCCGCACCTCCCAGGTTGCACTGGGGCTGGCGAGGTCAGAGAACATACAGCTGCAGCACGACAGGGTGAGATTGGAACGACGCGACACACACACGTCAAACACACACAAAATCAAATCACATTTTTTTTGGTCACATACACGTGTTCAGCAGATGTTATTGCGGGTGTAGCGAAATGCTTGTGTTTCTAGCTCCAACAGTGCAGTAATATATCCCCATTCACAACAACACACACACACACAACTCTGTATGTTTACGACAAAGCTCTCCTGATTTTAACTCTTTGTAATTGCTCCTACGTTCTGCTGAGTCGTGATGAAGGTGAGATGTAACTGTGGCCTTGTTGTCGTGTCATCAGTTGAAGCAGAGGAGGAGCCCAGTCCTGGTATCACAGAAGAAGGGGTGTGTTCTGTGCCACAACACCTTCAGCGAGCCGGACTGTGTGTGTCTTCCAGGAGGCGTGCCCGTACACACACACTGTGCCGCCCAGAGGGTGGTACGAGACTCGCCCACCAGGAGACAACTAGCCAATAGCAACAACCACACATGAAGCCCCTTGACCACCATCACCACCCAAGCCTCGCCCAGAGCCAGTGTGATGGGAGGAGCCTAGCAGCAGCCCGGGCTGTGATTGGTTGCGTCTGGGGGGGGGGGGGTCACATCAGATGATGACTATGGGGGATAAAAGCACAGAGGTTACCATGGCTACCGTGGTCTAGCGTAGTGGGAGTAGTCCTGGAGCATACTCAGAAACACAGAGCTGACCACACTTCTCTACTGTGTGTGTGTGTGTGTGTGTGTGTGTGTGTGTGTGTGTGTGTGTGTGTGTGTGTGGGAAGGAAGGTATTTATTCCAGTGCCACCATGCATAAACAACAGGGAGACTGATGACCGACTGAGTTGTGAATGAAGTTCTACAACAAGACCTTAACTCCACATCCATCTATAATGACTTTAACATTGAAGTGAAACCTACAGTCTGTCCTGGTCTAGAGCTGAACCCCTCCTCTGCTCTGTCCTGGTCTAGTGCTGAACCCCTCCTCTGCTCTGTCCTGGTCTAGTGCTGAACCCCTCCTCTGTTCTGTCCTGGTCTAGTGCTGAACCCCTCCTCTGTTATGTCCTGGTCTAGTGCTGAACCCCTCTGCTCTGTCCTGGTCTAGTGCTGAACCCCTCCTCTGCTCTGTCCTGGTCTAGTGCTGAACCCCTCCTCTGTTATGTCCTGGTCTAGTGCTGAACCCCTCCTCTGTTATGTCTGTCCTGGTCTAGTGCTGAACCCCTCCTCTGTTATGTCTGTCCTGGTCTAGTGCTGAACCCCTCCTCTGTTATGTCTGTCCTGGTCTAGTGCTGAACCCCTCCTCTGTTATGTCTGTCCTGGTCTAGTGCTGAACCCCTCCTCTGTTATGTCTGTCCTGGTCTAGTGCTGAACCCCTCCTCTGTTATGTCTGTCCTGGTCTAGTGCTGAACCCCTCCTCTGTTATGTCTGTCCTGGTCTAGTGCTGAACCCCTCCTCTGTTATGTCTGTCCTGGTCTAGTGCTGAACCCCTCCTCTGTTATGTCTGTCCTGGTCTAGTGCTGAACCCCTCCTCTGTTATGTCTGTCCTGGTCTAGTGCTGAACCCCTCCTCTGTTATGTCTGTCCTGGTCTAGTGCTGAACCCCTCCTCTGTTATGTCTGTCCTGGTCTAGTGCTGAACCCCTCCTCTGTTATGTCTGTCCTGGTCTAGTGCTGAACCCCTCCTCTGTTATGTCTGTCCTGGTCTAGTGCTGAACCCCTCCTCTGTTATGTCTGTCCTGGTCTAGTGCTGAACCCCTCCTCTGTTATGTCCTGGTCTAAATGCTGAACCCCTCCTCTGTTATGTCTGTCCTGATCCTCTGTTATGTCTGTCCTGGTCTAGTGCTGAACCCCTCCTCTGTTATGTCTGTCCTGGTCTAGTGCTGAACCCCTCTGCTATGTCTGTCCTGGCCCAAACCTGAGATGAGCTTGAGTCTATCCCTGGGGAGGGTCTTACTGCAGAACACAGTACAAGCAGACCAGTTAGACATCTCCTCCTTCACTACAGTGGCTCCTCTCTGCTGCTGGTATCTGAGACTGAACTTGAAGACGATGATTCCCCAGTGAGGCTGTGTTCACAGCCAGGAGAGTTCCTAATTGTTGCTAAATGTTCTGCTGTGTTGCACACACTCTCTCTCACCCCTCCAACCTGCTCCCCTACCCGAACATTGTGTCCACACTACTTAAGAACTGTCTCTCTGCCTTCAAGCAAAAAAAAACAATGGTTTGGTTTTCACTTTGCTAACCAAGGTGGGGTTGAAACATCCAGCTATCCTGATGCTAGCTGGTTTCAGCTCTGACCAGGGCCGTATTCATTAGGCACCAAACTGAAGTAAACGTGATCGGGACTAGCTGAGCCATCTCGAAAAACAAACTTGTTTTCCTTTTCCACTGCGAAACATTTTGCTTCGGTGTTCCCTGATGAACATGACCCAGCTCTATGGGATGTGAAATGCTAAAACACTGAACAGAAGAATTGGCTAATGTTTCACTAACCAAGCAAACGTTTAACCTGATCCCAGATCTGTTCGTGCTCATGCCAACTTCATTGCTATTAGTCAAGCCAATTATTTTTGGCATGACTATGAGTGACAAGGAGTTGTCATGGTGACCCAAACAGACTGGCACTCAGGCTAAGCTATGTCCTATTTATAGAGTTCTCGGCTTTGTATCTGTCCCATTATGGCATCAGTGACAGCATGAGCAGCACCATTGAGGCTATCACCATTTTAAAGTAGTACATTTTCTTCTTTTTTTTTTATGTTTGAGAAAGTGTATCGCTAATATTAGTGATTTACCTCCACCTGCATTGCCCGGGGTCTTGAACCAAATCTTATCGTTCATTTGTTGTGGCCACTACAAGGCTTTAATGTAGCTTAAAGCCATTTACAAAACTAAGCAAACCAATTTGAAGAAGACAATGCTTTGATCATTGACCGATCGCTCCCAACTCATAGGAATCGCTGTCCAGTTGACTACTTTAAAATGGTGGAAGTGCTCCGTGGCAAAGTCCATGCAAATAGTGTTATTTCCAAGTACTGATCTCTCTCCATCTCTAAGGTCCCAGTTCATGTCGATCAGTGAACAACATGATTGTGGGTCGAACAAAGCAAGAAATCAGCCTTTTTATTAACACATTGATTTACAGGGAATCCTTCAATTATGCAAATTAGCCGGTAAAATATCATTTGTTTTTTGTGCCGACGCGTTAAAACCAGATGAGCGTTTTGTGAACAGTAAAAGGGAAAATGCATTGCAATGCAGTCAGTCTGTCTGTTTAAATGCTTTAGTTGTTTTGTTCTCACCCTGCTTGCAATGTTTATAGCAAACTGATTTGTCTGTCAAAAAAACTATTTTGACTTTTTAAAATGTGTGAAATGTCAAACTTTTTGATGGATTTTGCAATAGACCATTTGATGAGCACAGACTAAGTGAAACTCCTCTTTTACACACACACACACACACACACACACTTCCTTCTCTGTTCTTCTTCTCTGATATCCAGTTTGTTTCTCTGTTGGTGAAGGGTGTTGTGTCTGTCTGTTTCTCAGGTGGCACACTATTCCCTATATAATACACTACATTTGACCAGGACCTCTAGCTGTTTGGGATGCACCCTATTCCCTATATAATACACTACATTTGACCAGGACCTCTGGCCATTTGGGATGCACCCTATTCCCTATATAATACACTACATTTGACCAGGACCTCTAGCTGTTTGGGATGCACCCTATTCCCTATATAATACACCTCATTTGACCAGGACCTCTAGCCGTTTGGGATGCACTCTATTCCCTATATAATACACTACATTTGACCAGGACCTCTAGCTGTTTGGGATGCACCCTATTCCCTATATAATACACTACATTTGACCAGGACCTCTGGCCATTTGGGATGCACACTATTCCCTATATAATACACTACATTTGACCAGGACCTCTGGCCATTTGGGATGCACCCTATTCCCTATATAATACACTATATTTTACCAGGACCTCTGGCCGTTTGGGATGCACTCTATTCCCTATATAATACACTACATTTGACCAGGACCTCTGGCCATTTGGGATGCACCCTATTCCCTATATAATACACTACATTTGACCAGGACCTCTGGCCATTTGGGATGCACCCTATTCCCTATATAATACACTACATTTGACCAGGACCTCTGGCCATTTGGGATGCACCCTATTCCCTATATAATACACTACATTTGACCAGGACCTCTGGCCATTTGGGATGCACTCTATTCCCTATATAATACACTACATTTGACCAGGACCTCTGGCCGTTTGGGATGCACCCTATTCCCTATATAATACACTACATTTGACCAGGACCTCTAGCTGTTTGGGATGACACTACATTTGACCAGGACCTCTGGCCATTTGGG
Source organism: Oncorhynchus nerka (assembly GCF_034236695.1). Taxonomy (NCBI): domain Eukaryota; kingdom Metazoa; phylum Chordata; class Actinopteri; order Salmoniformes; family Salmonidae; genus Oncorhynchus; species Oncorhynchus nerka. Next base: position 6,877,833 of record NC_088397.1, read on the forward strand.
ATGCACCCTATTCCTATATAATACACTACATTTGACCAGGACCTCTGGCCATTTGGGATGCACCCTATTCCCTATATAATACACTACACCAGGACCTCTGGCCATTTGGGATCCTCCTATATGATCACACACTGATCAGGACATTTGGGATCACACCCGTCCTGATCACACCCCATTTGAGGACCTCTGGCCATTTGGATGATGTTGCCTCTATTCCCCATAATACACTACATTTGACCAGACCTCTGGCCATTTGGGATGCACTTCCCTCCATACTCCACTACATTTGATGAAGGTTGTTGCCTGATCTATTCCGTCCTGATCACACCGTCCTGATCACACTATTCCTGATCCACTCCTGGTTGTGTCCTGAAGGTCCTGATCTCCATGTCCTCTACTGGTTGTAGATGAAGGTGTTGCTCCATGTATTCCCTCCATATCCACTACTGGTTGTAGATGAAGGTGTTGCTCTCTATTCCCTCCATACTCCACTACTGGTTGTAGATGGTGTTGCTCTCTATTCCCTCCATACTCCACTACTGGTTGTAGATGAAGGTGTTGCTCTCTATTCCCTCCATACTCCACTACTGGTTGTAGATGAAGGTTGTTGCTCTCTATTCCCTCCATACTCCACTACTGGTTGTAGATGAAGGTTGTTGCTCTCTATTCCCTCCATACTCCACTACTGGTTGTAGATGAAGGTTGTTGCTCTCTATTCCCTCCATACTCCACTACTGGTTGTAGATGGTGTTGCTCTCTATTCCCTCCATACTCCACTACTGGTTGTAGATGGTGTTGCTCTCTATTCCCTCCATACTCCACTACTGGTTGTAGATGAAGGTGTTGCTCTCTATTCCCTCCATACTCCACTACTGGTTTGACTCCCTATTGGCACCTGCACCGATTATGCACTTAAAGTTCTGTTATTTGATAAAGGAATGAATCACTGTCCGTTACACGATTGAAGATCTAAATGATGTTTGTTTTAATCGTTGAAAGAGGGAAGTGTAGAATACCGGACTGAGCATAATCTTCTAGGTTTTGTTAAACGCCAAAGGTATTGTTCCCTGATATTTGGGGGAAACAAAAATAAAAAAGAATCATTCTTGTGTATACAAAGCCAGGAGCATATTTGTGGGCAGGGCTGACTATTCCAGTGGCTGGTTCCATGCACAGTGATTGGCCAGGATAACTAGGTCAGGTGTACTGATTGGACACATGAATTACAATTGTCCCCCCAAGAGTGGCACATTTTGGAGGAGATGATGTCAGTGGACAACACCTTTAACACTGTCTGGCACCCTATTTAGTGCACTACTTTGGACCAGAGCACATAATGGGTCTGGTCTAAAGTAGTGCACTATGTATGGAACGGGGTTCCATTTGCCCTGGTCTAAAGTAGTGCACTATATAGGGAACGGAGTTCCATTTCAGACAGCTTCAGGATCATCAATCCTTCTGTATGGTCATCTCTGGAATGGGGTTCCATTTCACACAGCTTCAGGACCATCCATCCTTCTGTATGGTCATCTCTGGAACGGGGTTCCATTTCAGACAGCTTCAGGACCATCCTTCTGTATGGTCATCTCTGGAATGGGGTTCCATTTCACACAGCTTCAGGACCATCCATCGTTCTGTATGGTCATCTCTGGAACGGGGTTCCATTTCACACAGCTTCAGGACCATCCTTCTGTATGGTCATCTCTGGAATGGGGTTCCATTTCACACAGCTTCAGGACCATCCATCCTTCTGTATGGTCATCTCTGGAATGGGGTTCCATTTCACACAGCTTCAGGACCATCCATCCTTCTGTATGGTCATCTCTGGATGGATGTTCAAAATGGACCCATCTTTTCCATCACAGTGACGTCTGATTTCAAGATTAACATTTTTTTAAATTAAAATTGTTACATGTTGAATAACATCTTTAACTTTGGTTCCAGGCTTCCTTATGTTAGTGCCTGGCTGTCGACGCTATACACATGGGCTCAGGTCTAAAGTAGTGCACTATATAGGGAATGGGGCCCTGGTTTGAAGTAGTGCACTATATAGGGAATGGGGCCCTGGTCTGAAGTAGTGCACTATATAGGGAATAGGGTGCCATTTGGGATGCAGTGGTTTACTCTGCACAAACAAGTACTTACTGTCTTCTGCCTTCTCCCCTGGCACCAATAACACATCATGTGTCTAAACATGACCTTAAACAAACCTCCTCTCTGTCTCTCTCCCTCCCTCCCTCTCTGTCTCTCTCCCCCTATCTACCTGGCTCTCTCTCTCTCCCTCTCTGGCTCTCTCCCTCTCTGGCTCTCTCCCTCTATCTACCTGGCTCTCTCTCTCTCCCTCTCTGGCTCTCTCCCTCTATCTACCTGGCTCTCTCCCTCTCTGTCTCTCTCCCTCTATCTCTCTGGCTCTCTCTCTCTCTCTCTGGCTCTCTCTCTCCTCTCTGGCTCTCTCCCTCTATCTACCTGGCTCTCTCTCTCTCCCTCTCTGGCTCTCTCCCTCTATCTACCTGGCTCTCTCTCTCTCCCTCTCTGGCTCTCTCCCTCCCTCTCTCGCTCTCTCCCTCTATCTACCTGGCTCTCTCTCTCCCTCTCTGGCTCTCTATCTCTCTGGCTCTCTCTCTTTCTCTCTCTCTCTCCTGCTCTGTCTCTCTATCTCTCTGTATCTCTCTCCCTCTATCTCTCTGGCTCTCTCTCTCTCTCCTGCTCTGTCTCTATCTCTCTGTATCTCTCCCTCTGTCTCTCTCTCCCTCTCTCTATCTCTCTGTCTCTCTCCTGATGTATTTTATAAATATATAGATACTGGTATGTGTATATACTGTATATATAGTAGTTTGTTGCTTTGTAAATCAATGTAGGTAGAATGTACAACATGTGAAGATGTCCATTTTAATAAACATGACTACATGCTGACATCAGTTGGTGGTTATATTGTAATGTGATTGAACAAATCGTCATATTACATGAAAATAGATACATAGAGAAGTACATAAACAATCCATCCAGGTCATTGGATCTGATTCTATATGTGACAATCATTTGCAAGAGATGTTGTGAAGATTATAGATCCAGATTACATTATAAAATGTAATTTACTGCTGCGTCAACCGCCAGATCCACCCATGTAAAAGCAATGTGTCCTTTTCCGACTTCTGAAGCGGTGTCTCTGTGTTCTGGCTGTGTTACCGTGGAGACGTGAGCGTTCTGTCATCCTTCCCTAGAGGAGATACTTCTCTGTAAAGAAACCCGTACAGGACTGGATTAGAGCCAAGACAGCATAGCATGACGGATTTGTGGACACACACACACACACACACCTCTGGCTGTGCTGAAGCAGCCTTCACAGTGCACTGTCCCTCTGAGGAGCCACATACTGTCTCCTACATGGAGGTCTCCTAGAGGACAATGGCACACCTCACACTGTCGAGGAGAGGGGGAGACAGTTACATACAGTATGGGCTCAGAGACAGATTATTACAATCACATGACTGCCTGACTGCCTACTGATTGACTGACTGCCTACTGATTGACTGACTGCCTGTCTGACTGACTGCCTACTGATTGACTGACTGCCTGTCTGACTGACTGCCTACTGATTGACTGACTGCCTGTCTGACTGACTGCCTACTGATTGACTGACTGCCTGTCTGACTGACTGCCTACTGATTGACTGACTGCCTGTCTGACTGACTGCCTACTGATTGACTTGACTGCCTGCACACATGATTCACATCTAGAGGACATATCCAGTTATCACTACAGCACAACTATGTGGAAGATGTGTGACTTCCTGTAGATGTGTGTTGAATAGATAGACGTGTAGACGTTCTATAGATGTGTGTTGAATAGATAGACGTGTAGACGTTCTATAGATGTGTGTTGAATAGATAGACGTGTAGACGTTCTATAGATGTGTGTTGAATAGATAGACGTGTAGACGTTCTATAGATGTGTGTTGAATAGATAGACGTGTAGACGTTCTGTAGATGTGTGTTGAATAGATAGACGTGTAGACGTTCTGTAGATGTGTGTTGAATAGATAGACGTGTAGACGTTCTGTAGATGTGTTGAATAGATAGACGTGTAGACGTTCTATAGATGTGTGTTGAATAGATAGACGTGTAGACGTACTGTAGATGTGTGTTGAATAGATAGACGTGTAGACGTTCTGTAGATGTGTGTTGAATAGATAGACGTGTAGACGTTCTGTAGATGTGTGTTGAATAGATAGACGTGTAGACGTTCTATAGATGTGTGTTGAATAGATAGACGTGTAGACGTTCTATAGATGTGTGTTGAATAGATAGACGTGTAGAATAGATGTGTGTTGAATAGATAGACGTGTAGACGTTCTATAGATGTGTGTTGAATAGATAGACGTGTAGACGTTCTATAGATGTGTGTTGAATAGATAGACGTGTAGACGTTCTATAGATGTGTGTTGAATAGATAGACGTGTAGACGTACTGTAGATGTGTGTTGAATAGATAGACGTGTAGACGTTCTGTAGATGTGTGTTGAATAGATAGATAGACGTTCTGTAGATGTGTGTTGAATAGATAGACGTGTAGACGTTCTATAGATGTGTGTTGAATAGATAGACGTGTAGACGTTCTATAGATGTGTGTTGAATAGATAGACGTGTAGACGTTCTATAGATGTGTGTTGAATAGATAGACGTGTAGACGTTCTATAGATGTGTGTTGAATAGATAGACGTGTAGACGTTCTGTAGATGTGTGTTGAATAGATAGACGTGTAGACGTTCTATAGATGTGTGTTGAATAGATAGACGTGTAGACGTTCTGTAGATGTGTGTTGAATAGATAGACGTGTAGACGTACTGTAGATGTGTGTTGAATAGATAGACGTGTAGACGTTCTATAGATGTGTGTTGAATAGATAGACGTGTAGACGTTCTGTAGATGTGTGTTGAATAGATAGACGTGTAGACGTTCTGTAGATGTGTGTTGAATAGATAGACGTGTAGACGTTCTGTAGATGTGTGTTGAATAGATAGACGTGTAGACGTTCTGTAGATGTGTGTTGAATAGATAGACGTGTAGACGTTCTGTAGATGTGTGTTGAATAGATAGACGTGTAGACGTTCTATAGATGTGTGTTGAATAGATAGACGTGTAGACGTACTGTAGATGTGTGTTGAATAGATAGACGTTCTGTAGATGTGTGTTGAATAGATAGACATGTAGATGTTCTATAGATGTGTGTTGATAGATGTGTAGATGTACTGTAGATGTGTGTTGAATAGATAGACGTGTAGACGTTCTATAGATGTGTGTTGAATAGATAGACGTGTAGACGTTCTATAGATGTGTGTTGAATAGATAGACGTGTAGATGTTCTATAGATGTGTGTTGAATAGATAGACGTGTAGACGTTCTATAGATGTGTGTTGAATAGATAGACGTGTAGACGTTCTATAGATGTGTGTTGAATAGATAGAGACGTTCTGTAGATGTGTTGAATAGATAGACGTGTAGACGTTCTATAGATGTGTGTTGAATAGATAGACGTGTAGACGTTCTATAGATGTGTGTTGAATAGATAGACGTGTAGACGTTCTGTAGATGTGTGTTGAATAGATAGACGTGTAGACGTTCTGTAGATGTGTGTTGAATAGATAGACGTGTAGACGTACTGTAGATGTGTGTTGAATAGATAGACGTGTAGACGTACTGTAGATGTGTGTTGAATAGATAGACGTGTAGACGTACTGTAGATGTGTGTTGAATAGATAGACGTTCTGTAGATGTGTGTTGAATAGATAGACATGTAGATGTGTGTTGAATAGATAGACGTGTAGATGTACTGTAGATGTGTGTTGAATAGATAGATGTACTGTAGGTGTGTGAAAATGCCACACTATTCCCTATATAGTGCACTATTTTTGTCCAGAGACTTTAGGATCCATTGGGCCTGGTCTGAAGTAGTGCAGTTTAAAGAGCTTAGGAGAGACAATTGGGACACACATAGATATATGTTGAAAAGACAGGTGTGTTGCTTTACCTTGAAGCAGGATGAGTGGCTGTAGATCTGTAGATCCTCCAGGATCATGTTGGCTCCAGCCACCATCGGTTTACAGCAGTACGAACACAGGCCCTTGGTCACACTCCTGTACAGCAGAGGGCAGTAGTGAGTTGGGGATAGAGAGAACACATAGTGACGGCTTTTCTGAGTGCAGAGTCAGTATCTGTGATGTTCAAGGACGATAAGACAAACACAGTCCTGATACCGTGTTCATTTACACATTATAATTTTTTTAAACATGTATTTTAACTGTTCAGACAGAAAATGTATTGGCTACATGAACACAAAACACATGGCTGTAATGTTGGGTATGGACTAGAGAAGAGTCTGGGTTGGAGTCAGGACTGACCTGTTAGGTATGGAGAGGAGAGTCTGGGTTGGAGTCAGGACTGACCTGTTAGGTATGAGAGTCTGGGTTGGAGTCAGGACTGACCTGTTAGGTATGGACTAGAGAAGAGTCTGGGTTGGAGTCAGGACTGACCTGTTAGGTATGGACTAGAGAAGAGTCTGGGTTGGAGTCAGGACTGACCTGTTAGGTATGGAGAGAAGAGTCTGGGTTGGAGTCAGGACTGACCTGTTAGGTATGGAGAGGAGAGTCTGGGTTGGAGTCAGGACTGACCTGTTAGGTATGGAGAGGAGAGTCTGGGTTGGAGTCAGGACTGACCTGTTAGGTATAGGAGATGGAGAGGAGAGTCTGGGTTGGAGTCAGGACTGACCTGTTAGGTATGGAGAGAGGAGAGTCTGGGTTGGAGTCAGGACTGACCTGTTAGGTATGGAGAGGAGAGTCTGGGTTGGAGTCAGGACTGACCTGTTAGGTATGGAGAGGAGAGTCTGGGTTGGAGTCAGGACTGACCTGTTAGGTATGGAGAGGAGAGTCTGGGTTGGAGTCAGGACTGACCTGTTCGGTATGGAGAGGAGAGTCTGGGTTGGAGTCAGGACTGACCTGTTAGGTATGGAGAGGAGAGTCTGGGTTGGAGTCAGGACTGACCTGTTAGGTATGGAGAGGAGAGTCTGGGTTGGAGTCAGGACTGACCTGTTAGGTATGGAGAGGTGTTGGTAAAATTATGATTAAATGACTGAACAAATCATTTTAAATAGAACTGTAACTAAGTAAATGTATACTCTGTTTTATTATATCTGATTAACAATATGAGTTCATAAGGTGGGATTGTGTGACACGGACAAGGAGTAATGAAAGTTAATGAACACCATTCCAACTAGGAAGAAAGAAATGGGTTGGGGACTGTGTAAACACATAAGGTCGTTAGCCTATGGTTGACCCTACAGAAACTTAGCTCTGGGGTTTTTAGATAAGGCAGTGAGTGCATTCCTAGGTTTTCTGTTAATTAGAACTGTCAGCTCAGTGGTGATCGATAATGTTGAGGGGTCAAAAGTTACCTGGAGTGTGTTAGTAAGTTAGAATGAACTTTTCACCTCACTTTGTCCCGGTCGAGAGGAGGGGATTCTGTTAAAGCAGTGAAATGACGTCATGATCTGTATATAAACTGCTGCATGCGTTTTAAGTGGCAGCGCGCTCCGAGAATAAATTATGTTACCTATTATTAAAAAGACTGGTCTCCATCTATTTTATGCAAACAAGAATCTTACTCAGGGAGTCTGGTCTCTAAACTGAGAGAGGAGAGAATGAAGAAGGGTCATCATGGTGTCGCTGACCCTGCTCAGTCCTGATTCATTTAGGATTTTAGACAAATCTGACAGTTGACCAAATCTCCGGACACATTTTATCAGAATCACAGTTTGGAGATAAAAGTTATTTTAAGTCATAAAGGGCAAGAAGATACATTAAACACTTTTTTAGTTCATATACATTATTGACAGGTTTTAAATCCTTTTTTAGTTCATATTTGTTAGCTTATTTTTTAAATTTTAAACACTTTTTTATTGAGTTTGAAATCCGGAGAACAGCATTTCCTGGCATAGAGCCAAGATGGAAATGAATCGTTTTGGAAATATTTAGAGAATTCCAAAAACAAATCTTCCCCCTTGTGACAGCCTGGTCTCATAGACTAGACGTAACATAGTAAAAGTAATTCCAGGGCTCTAATCCGTATGATATGTTACCTTGGGTATGGTTACATAAGACAGAAGGTTACTTAGGGCAAAACCCCAAATGTTGCGTGTTCGAATCTCATCATGGACAACTTTAGCATTTTAGCCCATTAGCAACATTGCAACTACCCTTTAATTGAACTCCTAATCTTAACCCTAACCCCTAGCCTAGCTGATGTTATCCACCTAGCTAACATTAGCTTTAGCCACCTAGCCAACGTTACCCACCTAGCTAACATTAGCTTTAGCCACCTAGCCAACGTTAGCCACCTAGCCAATGTTAGCCACCTAGCCAACGTTAGCCACAACAAATTGGAATTCGTAACATATCATACATTTAGAAAATTCCAGCTGTGCTGAGTGGAGATAAGAGTACATGGCCATTAAGTCCAGATCGTTCTTCAAGATGTTCAAACGTTCATAGATGACCAGCAGGGTCAAATAATAATCACAGTGCAGAGTTAAAAAGTAAGAACATAACAAAGGAAACAGTAACACAATAAAATAACTGTTCATTGTTGTCATGACTTTGAATGCATACTGACAATCATCAATGTTCATTATGTCAGAAGTACCTGATCTCACTGATTGAAACTTGGGACATTGGAGGTGGTGGTGGAGTTGTTGGAGGTGGTGGTGGTGGAGTTGTTGTTGGAGGTGGAGTTGTTGGAGGTGCTGGTGGAGTTGTTGTTGGAGGTGGTGGAGTTGTTGTTGGAGGTGGTGGAGTTGTTGGAGGAGGTGGTGGAGTTGTTGGAGGAGGTGGTGGTGGTAGAGTTGTTGGAGGAGGTGGTGGTGGTAGAGTTGTTGGAGGAGGTGGTGGTGGTAGAGTTGTTGGAGGAGGTGGTGGTGGTAGAGTTGTTGGAGGAGGTGGTGGTGGTAGAGTTGTTGGAGGAGGTGGTGGTGGTAGAGTTGCTGGAGGAGGTGGTGGTGGTAGAGTTGTTGTTGTTGGTGGTGGTGGTAGAGTTGTTGGAGGTGGTGGAGTTGTTGGGACTGCCGGGGGCTCTTCATCAGTGATGTGGGTAATGGCGAGGGGGAGTACCTCTGGAGGGCTTAGTGGGGAGTAGAATCGTTTTTTGGGGGAGGAAAAGACCTTTGCAGTAAAGAGGGACATGGATGGGCTCTTCAGCGATGAGATGGATGGGCTCTTCAGCGATGAGATGGATGGGCTCTTCAGCGATGAGATGGATGGGCTCTTCAGCGATGAGATGGATGGGCTCTTCAGCGATGAGATGGATGGGCTCTTCAGCGATGAGATGGATGGGCTCTTCAGCGATGATGGATGGATGAGATGGGCTCTTCAGCGATGAGATGGATGGGCTCTTCAGCGATGAGATGGATGGGCTCTTCAGCGATGAGATGGATGGGCTCTTCAGCGATGAGATGGATGGGCTCTTCAGCGATGGATGAGATGGATGGGCTCTTCAGCGATGAGATGGATGGGCTCTTCAGCGATGAGATGGATGGGCTCTTCAGCGATGAGATGGATGGGCTCTTCAGCGATGAGATGGATGGGCTCTTCAGCGATGAGATGGATGGGCTCTTCAGCGATGAGATGGATGGGCTCTTCAGCGATGAGATGGATGGGCTCTTCAGCGATGAGATGGATGGGCTCTTCAGACTTTAAACGATGAGATGGATGGGCTCTTCAGCGATGAGATGGATGGGCTCTTCAGCGATGAGATGGATGGGCTCTTCAGCGATGAGATGGATGGGCTCTTCAGCGATGAGATGGATGGGCTCTTCAGCGATGAGATGGATGGGCTCTTCAGCGATGAGATGGATGGGCTCTTCAGGGAGTTGAGATGGATGGGCTCTTCAGCGATGAGATGGATGGGCTCTTCAGCGATGAGATGGATGGGCTCTTCAGCGATGAGATGGATGGGCTCTTCAGCGATGAGATGGATGGGCTCTTCAGCGATGAGATGGATGGGCTCTTCAGCGATGAGATGGATGGGCTCTTCAGCGATGAGATGGATGGGCTCTTCAGGGATGAGATGGATGGGCTCTTCAGCGATGAGATGGATGGGCTCTTCAGCGATGAGATGGATGGGCTCTTCAGCGATGAGATGGATGGGCTCTTCAGCGATGAGATGGATGGGCTCTTCAGCGAGATGGATGGACTTTGGATGGGCTCTTCAGCGATGAGATGGATGGGCTCTTCAGCGATGAGATGGATGGGCTCTTCAGCGATGAGATGGATGGGCTCTTCAGCGATGAGATGGATGGGCTCTTCAGCGATGAGATGGATGGGCTCTTCAGCGATGAGATGGATGGGCTCTTCAGCGATGAGCGTCTACAAAACCACACGGAAATAAAACAAGAGTTTTGGTCAGTTACTGTAATACAGCATTAGATAAAAGCTCACAAACACAATCAGACTTTAAACTCATGTAAAGTCACTTGTTCTATGTGTCTGACTTACGTGGGGGAGTTTAGGGACTTTGGGGAGTTTAGGGACTTTGGGGAGTTTAGGGACTTTGGGGAGTTTAGGGACTTTGGGGAGTTTAGGGACTTTGGGGAGTTTAGGGAGTTTAGGGACTTTGGGGAGTTTAGGGACTTTGGGGAGTTTAGGGACTTTGGGGAGTTTAGGGACTTTGGGGAGTTTAGGGACTTTGGGGAGTTTAGGGACTTTGGGGAGTTTAGGGACTTTGGGGAGTTTAGGGACTTTGGGGAGTTTAGGGACTTTGGGGAGTTTAGGGAGTTTAGGGACTTTGGGGAGTTTAGGGACTTTGGGGAGGTGCTCCCAGGACTCATGGCTGTCTTGGGATCTTTCATGCTCTTTGAGGTGGTGCTGGGAGGAGAGGGAAGACCGTCACGGTTGAGTACACTATTAGGAGGGTCTGACAGTTTTTTTTCTGAGTTTGGTACAATTTTAGTCCCCTGAGTTCGAATTTTGACCTCTTTACCTTAAAACGAAGGACACAGTCTTGGTCTTCGGAGGAAGTGGAGGGCTGAGGTAAAAACGAAACAAACGAAAAACACAAATACAAAACACAAAAATCAGTTTAAGGAAAACACTGTGACTATCAGATAGTAGATATCTAGTTAAACACTGTGACTACCAGATAGTAGATATCTAGTTAAACACTGTGACTATCAGATAGTAGATATCTAGTTAAACACTGTGACTATCAGATAGTAGATATCTAGTTAAACACTGTGACTATCAGATAGTAGATATCTAGTTAAACACTGTGACTATCAGATAGTAGATATCTAGTTAAACACTGTGACTACCAGATAGTAGATATCTAGTTAAACACTGTGACTACCAGATAATAGATATCTAGTTAAACACTGTGACTATCAGATAGTAGATATCTAGTTAAACACTGTGACTATCAGATAGTAGATATCTAGTTAAACACTGTGACTATCAGATAGTAGATATCTAGTTAAACACTGTGACTACCAGATAGTAGATATCTAGTTAAACACTGTGACTATCAGATAGTAGATATCTAGTTAAACACTGTGACTATCAGATAGTAGATATCTAGTTAAACACTGTGACTATCAGATAGTAGATATCTAGTTAAACACTGTGACTACCAGATAGTAGATATCTAGTTAAACACTGTGACTATCAGATAGTAGATATCTAGTTAAACACTGTGACTATCAGATAGTAGATATCTAGTTAAACACTGTGACTACCAGATAGTAGATATCTAGTTAAACACTGTGACTATCAGATAGTAGATATCTAGTTAAACACTGTGACTACCAGATAGTAGATATCTAGTTAAACACTGTGACTACCAGATAGTAGATATCTAGTTAAACACTGTGACTACCAGATAGTAGATATCTAGTTAAACACTGTGACTATCAGATAGTAGATATCTAGTTAAACACTGTGACTATCAGATAGTAGATATCTAGTTAAACACTGTGACTATCAGATAGTAGATATCTAGTTAAACACTGTGACTACCAGATAGTAGATATCTAGTTAAACACTGTGACTACCAGATAATAGATATCTAGTTAAACACTGTGACTATCAGATAGTAGATATCTAGTTAAACACTGTGACTATCAGATAGTAGATATCTAGTTAAACACTGTGACTATCAGATAGTAGATATCTAGTTAAACACTGTGACTACCAGATAGTAGATATCTAGTTAAACACTGTGACTATCAGATAGTAGATATCTAGTTAAACACTGTGACTATCAGATAGTAGATATCTAGTTAAACACTGTGACTATCAGATAGTAGATATCTAGTTAAACACTGTGACTACCAGATAGTAGATATCTAGTTAAACACTGTGACTATCAGATAGTAGATATCTAGTTAAACACTGTGACTATCAGATAGTAGATATCTAGTTAAACACTGTGACTACCAGATAGTAGATATCTAGTTAAACACTGTGACTATCAGATAGTAGATATCTAGTTAAACACTGTGACTATCAGATAGTAGATATCTAGTTAAACACTGTGACTACCAGATAGTAGATATCTAGTTAAACACTGTGACTACCAGATAGTAGATATCTAGTTAAACACTGTGACTACAGATAGATAGATATCTAGTTAAACACTGTGACTATCAGATAGTAGATATCTAGTTAAACACTGTGACTATCAGATAGTAGATATCTAGTTAAACACTGTGACTACCAGATAGTAGATATCTAGTTAAACACTGTGACTACCAGATAGTAGATATCTAGTTAAACACTGTGACTACCAGATAGTAGATATCTAGTTAAACACTGTGACTACCAGATAGTAGATATCTAGTTAAACACTGTGACTACCAGATAGTAGATATCTAGTTAAACACTGTGACTACCAGATAGTAGATATCTAGTTAAACACTGTGACTACCAGATAGTAGATATCTAGTTAAACACTGTGACTACCAGATAGTAGATATCTAGTTAGAGAAAACACTGTGACTACCAGATAGTAGATATCTAGTTAGAGAAAACACTGTGACTACCAGATAGTAGATATCTAGTTAAACACTGTGACTACCAGATAGTAGATATCTAGTTAAACACTGTGACTACCAGATAGTAGATATCTAGTTAAACACTGTGACTACCAGATAGTAGATATCTAGTTAAACACTGTGACTACCAGATAGTAGATATCTAGTTAGAGAAAACACTGTGACTATCAGATAGTAGATATCTAGATAGAGAAAACACTGACTACCAGATAGTAGATATCTAGTTAGAGAAAACACTGACTATCAGATAGTAGATATCTAGTTAAACACTGTGACTATCAGATAGTAGATATCTAGTTAAACACTGTGACTACCAGATAGTAGATATCTAGTTAAACACTGTGACTACCAGATAGTAGATATCTAGTTAAACACTGTGACTACCAGATAGTAGATATCTAGTTAGAGAAAACACTGTGACTATCAGATAGTAGATATCTAGATAGAGAAAACACTGACTACCAGATAGTAGATATCTAGTTAGAGAAAACACTGACTATCAGATAGTAGATATCTAGTTAAACACTGTGACTATCAGATAGTAGATATCTAGTTAGAGAAAACACTGACTATCAGATAGTAGATATCTAGTTAGAGAAAACACTGTGACTATCAGATAGTAGATATCTAGTTAGAGAAAACACTGTGACTACCAGATAGTAGATATCTAGTTAGAGAAAACACTGTGATTACCAGATACAGTGCCTTGCGAAAGTATTCGGCCCCCTTGAACTTTGCGACCTTTTGCCACATTTCAGGCTTCAAACATTAAGATATAAAACTGTATTTTTTTGTGAAGAATCAACAACAAGTGGGACACAATCATGAAGTGGAACGACATTTATTGGATATTTCAAACCTTTTTAACAAATCAAAAACTGAAAAATTGGGCATGCAAAATTATTCAGCCCCCTTAAGTTAATACTTTGTAGCTAGCGCCACCTTTTGCTGCGATTACAGCTGTAAGTCGCTTGGGGTACGTCTCTATCAGTTTTGCACATCGAGAGACTGAAATTTTTTCCCATTCCTCCTTGCAAAACAGCTCGAGCTCAGTGAGGTTGGATGGAGAGCATTTGTGAACAGCAGTTTTCAGTTCTTTCCACAGATTCTCGATTGGATTCAGGTCTGGACTTTGACTTGGCCATTCTAACACCTGGATATGTTTATTTTTGAACCATTCCATTGTAGATTTTGCTTTATGTTTTGGATCATTGTCTTGTTGGAAGACAAATCTCTGTCCCAGTCTCAGGTCTTTTGCAGACTCCATCAGGTTTTCTTCCAGAATGGTCCTGTATTTGGCTCCATCCATCTTCCCATCAATTTTAACCATCTTCCCTGTCCCTGCTGAAGAAAAGCAGGCCCAAACCATGATGCTGCCACCACCATGTTTGACAGTGGGGATGGTGTGTTCAGGGTGATGAGCTGTGTTGCTTTTACGCCAAACATAACATTTTGCATTGTTGCCAAAAAGTTCAATTTTGGTTTCATCTGACCAGAGCATCTTCTTCCACATGTTTGGTGTGTCTCCCAGGTGGCTTGTGGCAAACTTTAAACGACACTTTTTATGGATATCTTTAAGAAATGGCTTTCTTCTTGCCACTCTTCCATAAAGGCCAGATTTGTGCAATATACGACTGATTGTTGTCCTATGGACAGAGTCTCCCACCTCAGCTGTAGATCTCTGCAGTTCATCCAGAGTGATCATGGGCCTCTTGGCTGCATCTCTGATCAGTCTTCTCCTTGTATGAGCTGAAAGTTTAGAGGGACGGCCAGGTTTTGGTAGTTTTGCAGTGGTCTGATACTCCTTCCATTTCAATATTATCGCTTGCACAGTGCTCCTTGGGATGTTTAAAGCTTGGGAAATCTTTTTGCATCCAAATCCGGCTTTAAACTTCTTCACAACAGTATCTCGGACCTGCCTGTTGTGTTCCTTGTTCTTCATGATGCTCTCTGCGCTTTTTACGGACCTCTGAGACTATCACAGTGCAGGTGCATTTATACGGAGACTTGATTACACACAGGTGTATTGTATTTATCATCATTAGTCATTTAGGTCAACATTGGATCATTCAGAGATCCTCACTGAACTTCTGGAGAGAGTTTGCTGCACTGAAAGTAAAGGGGCTGAATAATTTTGCACGCCCAATTTTTCAGTTTTTGATATGTTAAAAAAGTTTGAAATATCCAATAAATGTCATTCCACTTCATGATTGTGTCCCACTTGTTGTTGATTCTTCACAAAAAAATACAGTTTTATATCTTTATGTTTGAAGCCTGAAATGTGGCAAAGTTCAAGGGGGCCGAATACTTTCGCAAGGCACTGTAGTAGATATCTAGTTAGAGAAAACACTGACTATCAGATAGTAGATATCTAGTTAGAGAAAACACTGTGACTACCACATAGTAGATATCTAGTTAGAGAAAACACTGTGACTACCAGATAGTAGATATCTAGTTAGAGAAAACACTGTGACTACCAGATAGTAGATATCTAGTTAGAGAAAACACTGTGACTATCAGATAGTAGATATCTAGTTAGAGAAAACACTGTGACTACCAGATAGTAGATATCTAGTTAAACACTGTGACTATCAGATAGTAGATATCTAGTTAGAGAAAACACTGTGACTATCAGATAGTAGATATCTAGTTAGAGAAAACACTGTGACTACCATATAGTAGATATCTAGTTAGAGAAAACACTCACTACCAGATAGTAGATATCTAGTTAGAGAAAACACTGTGACTACCATATAGTAGATATCTAGTTAGAGAAAACACTGTGACTATCAGATAGTAGATATCTAGTTAGAGAAAACACTGTGACTACCAGATAGTAGATATCTAGTTAGAGAAAACACTGTGACTATCAGATAGTTGTCACGCCCTGGTCTTAGTATTCTGTGTTTTCTTTATTATTTTGGTTAGGCCAGGGTGTGACATGGGTGATTTGTTTTGTCTAGAGGTTTTGTAGTTTATGGGATTGTGTTTAGTTAAGTAGTCTAGGAAAGTCTATGGTTGCCTAGAGTGGTTCTCAATCAGAGGCAGGTGTTTATCGTTGTCTCTGATTGGGAACCATATTTAGGCTGCCATATTCTTTGGGTATTTTGTGGGTGGTTGTTTCCTGTCTTTGTGTTTGTTGCACCAGATAGGGCTGTTTCGGTTTTTCACGTTTCTTGTTTTGTAAATTGTTCGTATTTTTCATCTTTCATTAAAGATGTATAAAGATAACCACACTGCATTTTGGTCCTCCTCTCTTTCACCAGAAGAAAACCGTAACAATAGTAGATGTAACGGCGTTCGTCTGTTGAAAGAAGAGAGTCGGACCGAAATGCAGCGTGTAGGTTACTCATGTGCTTTAATAAAGGAAATAGCGATACATGAAATAACTGTGAGATACAAAACAACAAACGGAATGTGAAACTATACAGCCTATCTGGTGAATACACAAAGACAGGTACAATCACCCACGAAATACAACGTGAACACAGGCTACCTAAATACGGTTCCCAATCCGAGACAACGAGAAGCACCTGACTCTAATTGAGAACCGCCTCAGGCAGCCAAGCCTAACTAGACACACCCCTAATCAACACAATCCCAATTACTACAAACCCCAATACGAAACACAACATATAAACCCATGTCACACCCTGGCTTACCCAAACATATACCAAAAACACAAAATATAATGACCAAGGCGTGACAGTAGATATAGAATTAAAGAAAACACTGTGACTACCAGATAGTAGATATACACTACCGTTCAAAACTTTTGGCGTCACTTAGAAATGTTTTTGTTTTTGAAATTTAAAATAACATCAAATTAATCAGAAATACAGTGTAGACATTGTTAATGTTGTAAATGATTGTAGGTGGAAAAGGCAGATTTTAAAAATGGAATATCTACATAGGCTACAGAGGCCCACTATCAGCACCACTCCTGTAAGGGGTGTGTAATCGGTGGCAGGGAAGTCAGACGCAGGAGAGCAGAACTATAACCGGAGCAGTTTAATAGCAAAACCAATAAAAATAACAAGAATAATTGGGTACAAAAACCCCTCGCGCACCAAACACGTGCACAAGCACTTACAATAAACAATCCCACACAAAGACATGGGGGGAACAGAGGGTTAAAAACACAACAAATAATTGAGGGAATTGAAACCAGGTGTGAGGAAAAAACAAGACGAAACACATGGAAAATTAAAAGTGGATCGATGATGGCTAGAAGACCGGCGACGCTGAGCGCCGTCCGTACATAGGAGAGGACCCGACACCGAGCGCCGCCCGTACTTAGGAAAGGACCCGACGCCGAGCGCCGCCCGTACATAGGGAGAGGACCCGACGCCGAGCGCCACCCATACATAGGAGAGGACCCGACGCCGCCCGTACATAGGAGAGGACCCGACGCCGAGCGCCGCCCGTACATAGGAGAGGACCCGATGCCGAGCGCCGCCCGTACATCGGAGAGGACCCGACGCCAGCGGAAGCCGTGACAACTCCTGTGTTCCAAGGGCACGTTGTGATAGCTCATCCAAGTTTATAATTTTAAAAGGCTAATTGATCATTAGAAAACCCTTTTGCAATTATGTTAGCACAGCTGAAAACTGTTGTTCTGATTAAAGATGCAATAAAACTGACCTTCTTGAAACTAGTTGAGTATCTGGAGCATTAGCATTTGTGGGTTCGATTACAGGCTCAAAATGGCCAGAAACAAAGAACTTTCTTCTGAAACTCATCAGTCTATTCTTGTTCTGAGAAATGAAGGCTATTCAATGCGAGAAATTGCCAAGGAACTGAAGATTGCGTACAATGCTGTGTACTACTCCCTTCAAAGAAAGACGCAAACTGGCGTTGTGCACCGGGGCCTCCCACTCCCAACTGAGCAAGAGGACAAGTATATTAGAGGGTCAAGTTTGACGAACGGACACCTCACAAGTCCTCAACTGGCAGCATCATTAAATAGTACCCGCAAAACACCAGTCTCAACGTCAACAGTGAAGAGGCGACTCTGAGATGCTGGCCTTCTAGGCAGGAACGCTGCCAAGATAAACATAATGCAAATGTACCTCTTGGTCAGATGGTTGACTGGGGTGCTGGGGCTGGCAGGGACGGGCTGGCAGGGACGGGCTGGCAGGGACAGGCTGGCAGGGACAGGCTGGCCTACCTCCGACTGCAGGCTGTGGTTAGCATTAAACAGACAGAGGGAGATGGATGTTAGAGAGAGAGAGAATTCTACCAAATTTGATATTGTCAAATAATTTAGATGTTTGACACTGGTAAACTTCTTACCATGGTGACAGTGTCAGTAGATTTGAGACAGCTCAGAACCTCTCCACACAGTGAGTGTGTGTGTGTGTGTGTGTGTGTGTGTGTGTGTGTGTGTGTGTGTGTGTGTGTCCCACGTACTCCACTAGCTCCTCCTCCTCCTCCATGCTGCGTCTGATCCAGCTGTTGTCTTTCAGCAGACTGGTCTTCTTCCTGCTGCTGTCAACGTTGTTCTGACTGGCACTCATCTCCTGACTCCTTCTGACAGGCTTCGACTTCTGACTGAAAACAGACATCGCAGAAAGCAGGCGAGGATGTTCCAGTCTGTGCTAGAAGAAACATGAAATGTAACAGAGATATTGGTGTGATGAACACTCACAACCTGGGTCACCTGATACGTTTCAACATTCCAATGACCTGTCCTGAGGACCTACCTGCATGTGGATATATCTGTTTTATGACAAACGCTTCCTGACGTGGTTAAGAATGGCATGCTAGATGGTATGTTTGATTACGCAATAATGTTCAACACAGAGCCTACGTTATGATTGAACAATCACAAACTTAAATGGTTGAGAACAGCAGACTTTGTTTCACTGTGGCTTAATAGTGTTGCTATGGCTTAATAGTGTTGCTATGGCTTAATAGTGTTGTTAGGGCTTAATAGTGTTGTTAGGGCTTAATAGTGTTATGGCTTAATAGTGTTGTTAGGGCTTAATAGTGTTATGGCTTAATAGTGTTGTTAGGGCTTAATAGTGTTGCTATGGCTTAATAGTGTTGCTATGGCTTAATAGTGTTGCTATGGCTTAATAGTGTTGTTCTGGCTTAATAGTGTTGCTATGGCTTAATAGTGTTGTTCTGGCTTAATAGTGTTGTCAGGGCTTAATAGTGTTGCTATGGCTTAATAGTGTTGTTATGGCGTAATAGTGTTGTCAGGGCTTAATAGTGTTGTCAGGGCTTAATAGTGTTGCTATGGCTTAATAGTGTTGTTATGGCGTAATAGTGTTGTCATGGCTTAATAGTGTTGCTATGGCTTAATAGTGTTGCTATGGCTTAATAGTGTTGTTATGGCTTAATAGTGTTGTTAGGGCTTAATAGTGTTGCTATGGCTTAATAGTGTTGTCATGGCTTAATAGTGTTGTTACGGCTTAATAGTGTTGTTATGGCTTAATAGTGTTGTCATGGCTTAATAGTGTTGCTATGGCTTAATAGTGTTGCTATGGCTTAATAGTGTTGTTATGGCTTAATAGTGTTGTTATGGCTTAATAGTGTTGTCATGGCTTAATAGTGTTGCTATGGCTTAATAGTGTTGCTATGGCTTAATAGTGTTGTTATGGCTTAATTGTGTTGTTAGGGCTTAATAGTGTTGCTATGGCTTAATAGTGTTGTCAGGGCTTAATAGTGTTGTTACGGCTTAATAGTGTTGCTATGGCTTAATAGTGTTGTTATGGCTTAATAGTGTTATGGCTTAATAGTGTTGTTAGGGCTTAATAGTGTTGCTATGGCTTAATAGTGTTGTTATGGCTTAATAGTGTTGTTATGGCTCAATAGTGTTGCTATGGCTTAATAGTGTTGCTATGGCTTAATAGTGTTGTTAGGGCTTAATAGAGCTGTTATGGCTTAATAGTGTTGTTATGGCTTAATAGTGTTGCTATGGCTTAATAGTGTTGTCAGGGATTAATAGTGTTGCTATGGCTTAATAGTGTTGCTATGGCTTAATTGTGTTGCTATGGCATAATAGTGTTATGGCTTAATAGTGTTATGGCTTCATAGTGTTATGGCTTAATAGAAGTTGCTAGGGGTAAAAGGGTGTTATTAGGGCTTAATAGTGTTGCTATGGCATAATAGTGTTGTGGCTTGCACCTTTTGAGAACTGTGATAACAGAACACTGACCATGCCATAACCTTTCCTTAACAAACAAAGTTAAACATCTCAGAAAAACACACAGGGATACGGAAATCCCAGCTACCAACTGCTCTTAATGATGCATCTCTCAATCAATATCATGTAGGATCATTTCAAACAGTGAAACTCAGCAACAATACGAGACCACTACCAAAGAGACCACTACCAAAGAGACCACTACCAAAGAGACCACTACCAAAGAGACCACTACCAAAGAGACCACTACCAAAGATGTACCCTCTTTATAGAAAATGATAGAGGTATCTGTTTAACTCACCGTGAAGAAGACCAGTGTTCACAATAGTGGCTGATGGTCGTGGAATAGATGATTTTCTCTCTCACTCTCTCTCTCTGTCTCTCTTTCTCTCTTTCTCTCTCTATCTTTCTGTAACTCACTCTGTCTCTGTCTCTCTCTCTCTGTCTCTCTCTGACGCTACCCTTTCTGTCTGTCTCTGTCTCTCTGTCTCTCTGTCTCTCACTCTCTCTCTCTAACTCACTCTGTCTCTCTGTCTTTCTGTCTGTCTCTGTCTCTCTCTCTCTGTCGCTACCCTTTCTGTCCTGAAGGGTAAGGATAGGGGTCAGGGAGGGAGGTGTGTCATGCTCTGAGCCAGAACAGTACACACATGTAAACCTGAAAGGTGAGTTACCTGAGTTGACTGTTATCAGTGAGACTAGAAAACCACTGGAGGATGATCATAAAGAACTGATCAGGACTAAACTCAATGAGCTGCTCTACAAAGCAACAACAGTGGTGATCATAAAGAACTGATCAGGACTAAACTCAATGAGCTGCTCTACAAAGCAACACCAGTGGTGATCATAAAGAACTGATCAGGACTAAACTCAATGAGCTGCTCTACAAAGCAACACCAGTGGTGATCATAAAGAACTGATCAGGACTAAACTCAATGAGCTGCTCTACAAAGCAACACCAGTGGTGATCATAAAGAACTGATCAGGACTAAACTCAATGAGCTGCTCTACAAAGCAACAACAGTGGTGATCATAAAGAACTGATCAGGACTAAACTCAATGAGCTGCTCTACAAAGCAACACCAGTGGTGATCATAAAGAACTGATCAGGACTAAACTCAATGAGCTGCTCTACAAAGCAACACCAGTGGTGATCATAAAGAACTGATCAGGACTAAACTCAATGAGCTGCTCTACAAAGCAACAACAGTGGTGATCATAAAGAACTGATCAGGACTAAACTCAATGAGCTGCTCTACAAAGCAACAACAGTGGTGATCATAAAGAACTGATCAGGACTAAACTCAATGAGCTGCTCTACAAAGCAACAACGGTGGTGATCATAAAGAACTGATCAGGACTAAACTCAATGAGCTGCTCTACAAAGCAACACCGGTGGTGATCATAAAGAACTGATCAGGACTAAACTCAATGAGCTGCTCTACAAAGCAACAACAGTGGTGATCATAAAGAACTGATCAGGACTAAACTCAATGAGCTGCTCTACAAAGCAACACCAGTGGTGATCATAAAGAACTGATCAGGACTAAACTCAATGAGCTGCTCTACAAAGCAACAACAGTGGTGATCATAAAGAACTGATCAGGACTAAACTCAATGAGCTGCTCTACAAAGCAACACCAGTGGTGATCATAAAGAACTGATCAGGACTAAACTCAATGAGCTGCTCTACAAAGCAACACCAGTGGTGATCATAAAGAACTGATCAGGACTAAACTCAATGAGCTGCTCTACAAAGCAACACCAGTGGTGATCATAAAGAACTGATCAGGACTAAACTCAATGAGCTGCTCTACAAAGCAACACCAGTGGTGATCATAAAGAACTGATCAGGACTAAACTCAACGAGCTGCTCTACAAAGCAACACCAGTGGTGATCATAAAGAACTGATCAGGACTAAACACAATGAGCTGCTCTACAAAGCAACAACAGTGGTGATCATAAAGAACTGATCAGGACTAAACACAATGAGCTGCTCTACAAAGCAACAACAGTGGTGATCATGGATGTGTGGCTGACATTATTAAGGGATGTAGTAATGGCTACATGTTGCTGTTTTGAATCCTGTGTATTATGGCATTGTGACTGACCTGAGGCAACCTTGGCCTTTTCAGTATTTGTCAAGTGTGTGACACTTAATATGCATTAAACAAAGAGAGTGATGTCATCTTTGATTGAAGTCATTACACTATTAATGAAAAAGAAGTTACACACTTTATGTCATAATCAACATATAATGTAATAACTAACTGTAGTAACTATTACATTATGCTCAAAAATGTTATTACGTTATGCGTTCAGCATATTTATTACACATTATTGGCAATGTATTACATTATCAGCATTAATAAAATGTTCAATGTAAAAGTTATCACATTATTAACAGATATTCCATTATTGTCAGTTATTACATTATCTGTCGCTACTGACCGTATAGTTTTCAAGGAAACAAGATGACGTATCCACCCTGATTATGCATGCAAGTGTTGCACTTGCACTGTGTCTATCACACTCCAGCCCGCAACGGAGCTGTATGTAATGCTTCTTGACGTTGGTTTGCACACCGCCATTCAAATGAAGAAGAAAAAGAAGATGGCCTTAAAAAGTTTTACACAGAGTTGGAAAATATTATATTATGACATATTTAATTATCTATCATAAAATTCCCCCTAAATTGTTTTTAAAATACACACATTTCATTGATGTATGTATAAAAAGCACACAAAGTATCTGGTAACTTTCACAATAGAATATGAATCAGATATGATCCGTCACAAGAAACCCCGGGAATGTTTTTATCTTCCCTCCCCCCCACGTGTGTACATCGGTCTCGGGTGGAATGTTTGTTGATGTACACCTATGAGTAGAAACGTATCAAAATTACTGTTGTAATATATATTTATCGGAGTAATGTTGAAATCAAAAACTTTCGTAAAGAAAACCCGATCAGGCGGGATCATGAAAATAGTCCGTGAGCACTACCTGCGAGACGATATTTGGTGCGGAAGTGAAGTTTGTACAGAATGCAAGCAAGAAGAGACTGTGTTGCAGAAAGACGCTTGCATTGAAAGCAACTTGTGTTCTTTCCCACACTATTTACTCCCAGACACAAATATTGTGTTGAGTCAGGTAAGTTACTGTGCAATAATGTCTAACGTAAACGTTATTATTAACAACAAATCAATACAAAAAAGTACATGTATAAAGTAAACGCTAGATTTTCCCACCGCACCACTACAGTTTTAGATGTCTGACACGCCTCTAGTGAAAGTGTGAACCCCACTTATCGAGCTCAGGGTTTCGCAAACTCGGTCCTGCCCCCGTACCCCGGTGGCACGTTCTGGTTTTTGCCCTACCCAGCTGATTAAAATAATCAAAGCTTGATAATGAGTTGAATATTTGAGTCCGCTATGCAGTGCTAGGGCAAAAACCCTGATCTAGCTAACACTAATTTGACCAACTTTCAGGTGTGACATTCTACCACGCTGAGTCAGTATCCCTTTTAATGTCTGTAGATTGATATCCTGGAGGATCCCTTGATCAAGAACGTGATCATTCTGCAGACTGTACTCCAAGAGGTCCGCCACAGGAGCGCTCCCATCTACAAGCGGTTGAAAGACATCCTTCATGACAAGGAAAAACACTTTTACACTTTCACTAACGAACATCACAGGTAGAAAATATATATACTGTTTGCCTTAGATAACTGACTGTAGTGATTTAAGAGGGTGCAGCATAACTTGGTTTTGAATCAGTGACCCTTGGGGTTATTCCACTTACTCCAATGTAGCAATTGACTGAAATAAGTTGGAGCAAGACTGAAGTCAGCATGTTTCCCAACCAAAACAGTTTGGGAGAGTTTGCGCGTATATTAAACGACACAACATTTTGTTTGTTTTTTGGACTTTGGACGTGACTAAGATCTCCTAGGCAAAAAAGTAAATTTAGCTCAGGCTAGTCGCCAGCCGAACTGAAGCATGCTGACTCCTTAACTGTCCATCCATTTGTGATCAAGGCTTTTCAAAGCGACGTATGGTTGTATTCTTCTGTTCCAGAGAAACGTATATAGAGAGAGAGCAGGGGGAAAGCGCCAACGATCGTAATGACAGAGCCATCCGCATATCTACCAAGTGGTACAGTGATCACCTGAACAACACCCCCACGGACAAGAGGTTAAAGGTTGTTTTGCTGACCAACGACCGGGGCAACAAGGAGAAAGCAGAGGAGTCCGGCCTGCTCACATACAGATGTAAGAAACAACACACCTCTGTTACCTCAGTACCCCAAGATGAGACCTCTGTTCTTGTCTTTAACCTTAAACACAAGGTCACAATACTAGGTGTGTTCAACATGTGGACTACATGTTTACTGTAGTAGATGCCGACGACATGTTTACTCTAGTAGATGTGGACTACGTGTTTACTCTAGTAGATGTGGACTACATGTTTACTTTAGTAGATGTGGACTACGTGTTTACTCTAGTAGATGTGGACTACGTGTTTACTCTAGTAGATGTGGACTACGTGTTTACTTTAGTAGATGTGGACGTGTTTACTCTAGTAGATGTACGTGTTTACTCTAGTAGATGTGTTTACTCTAGTAGACTCTAGTAGATGTGGACTACGTGTTTACTCTAGTAGATGTGGACGTGTTTACGTGTTTACTCTAGTAGATGTGGACTACGTGTTTACTCTAGTAGATGTGGACTACGTGTTTACTCTAGTAGATGTGGACTACGTGTTTACTCTAGTAGATGTGGACTACGTGTTTACTTTAGTAGATGTGGACTACGTGTTTACTCTAGTAGATGTGGACTACGTGTTTACTCTAGTAGATGTGGACTACGTGTTTACTCTAGTAGATGTGGACTACGTGTTTACTCTAGTAGATGTGGACTACGTGTTTACTCTAGTAGATGTGGACTACGTGTTTACTCTAGTAGATGTGGACTACGTGTTTACTCTAGTAGATGTGGACTACGTGTTTACTCTAGTAGATGTGGACTACGTGTTTACTTTAGTAGATGTGGACTAGATGTGGACGTGTTTACTCTAGTAGATGTGGACTACGTGTTTACTTTAGTAGATGTGGACTACGTGTTTACTTTAGTAGATGTGGACTACATGTTTACTCTAGTAGATGTGGACTACGTGTAGATTTACTCTTTAGTAGATGTGGACTACGTGTTTACTCTAGTAGATGTGGACTACGTGTTTACTCTAGTAGATGTGGACTACGTGTTTACTCTAGTAGATGTGGACTACGTGTTTACTCTGGTAGTAGTAGATGTTACGTGTTTACTTTAGTAGATGTGGACGTGTTTACGTAGTTTACATGTTTTTAGTAGATGTGGACTACGTGTTTACTTTAGTAGATGTGGACTACGTGTTTACTCTAGTAGATGTGGACTACGTGTTTACTTTAGTAGATGTGGACTACATGTTTACTTTAGTAGATGTGGACTACGTGTTTACTTTAGTAGATGTGGACTACGTGTTTACTTTAGTAGATGTGGACTACGTGTTTACTTTAGTAGATGTGGACTACGTGTTTACTCTAGTAGATGTGGACTACGTGTTTACTCTAGTAGATGTGGACTACATGTTTACTCTAGTAGATGTGGACTACATGTTTACTCTAGTAGATGTGGACTACGTGTTTACTCTAGTAGATGTGGACTACGTGTTTACTCTAGTAGATGTGACTACGTGTTTACTTTAGTAGATGTGGACTACGTGTTTACTTTAGTAGATGTGGACTACATGTTTACTCTAGTAGATGTGGACTACGTGTTTACTCTAGTAGATGTGGACTACGTGTTTGCTCTAGTAGATGTGGACTACGTGTTTACTCTAGTAGATGTGGACTACTCTAGTAGATGTGGACTACGTGTTTACTTTAGTAGATGTGGACTACGTGTTTACTCTAGTAGATGTGGACTACGTGTTTACTTTAGTAGATGTGGACTACGTGTTTACTCTAGTAGATGTGGACTACGTGTTTGCTCTAGTAGATGTGGACTACGTGTTTACTTTCGAAGATGCCGTCTTCATCCATCCTCTGTTCCACACAGGTGAGGAGTACGTCAAGAGTCTGATAGCCAACCCTGAGCTGGTGGATCGACTGGCTTTGACCAACGATGACAAGGTAACTAATACCTACACAATATCATATTTACACATATGTACTTTCTACAGCAGCTATTTTATATTCATAGAGAAAGTTAGATCTGCATATTCATAGAGAAAGTTAGATCTGCATATTCATAGAGAACGTTAGATCTGCATATTCATAGAGAAAGTTAGATCTGCATATTCATAGAGAACGTTAGATCTGCATATTCATAGAGAAAGTTAGATCTGCATATTCATAGAGAACGTTAGATCTGCATATTCATAGAGAAAGTTAGATCTGCATATTCATGGTTATTCCTGTAATTGATCCCTTTAATTTCTCTCTCCCTCCCCCAGAATGAGATCACCAGCAGTAAGGTGTTGTTCCCGGAGCACCTGCCCCTGTCTAGGATCCAGTCTGGGATTAAGAGTGGGACTTTCCAACAGGGAACGTTCCGGGCTAGCAGAGACAACTACTTGGAGGCTACTGTGTTTGTCCACGGAGAAGGAGATGACAGTACAGAGGTGAGTGCTGCTGAAGCATTGCTCATGTTCATTTGTGGATTCTGGCCGTGTAACCTGACATAGAAGTATGGAACATTCTTTAAGTCATCCAACAGTTGCTGAATATTTCCTCATGGTTAGTTAACTCCTCTGTTCATGTACCTGGTTAGTTAACTCCTCTGTTCATGTACCTTGTTAGTTAACTCATCTGTTCATGTACCTGGTTAGTTAACTCATCTGTTCATGTACCTGGTTAGTTAACTCATCTGTTCATGTACCTGGTTAGTTAACTCATCTGTTCATGTACCTGGTTAGTTAACTCCTCTGTTCATGTACCTGGTTAGTTAACTCCTCTGTTCATGTACCTGGTTAGTTAACTCCTCTGTTCATGTACCTGGTTAGTTAACTCCTCTGTTCATGTACCTGGTTAGTTAACTCCTCTGTTCATGTACCTGGTTAGTTAACTCCTCTGTTCATGTACCTGGTTAGTTAACTCCTCTGTTCATGTACCTGGTTAGTTAACTCCTCTGTTCATGTACCTGGTTAGTTAACTCCTCTGTTCATGTACCTGGTTAGTTAACTCCTCTGTTCATGTACCTGGTTAGTTAACTCCTCTGTTCATGTACCTGGTTAGTTAACTCCTCTGTTCATGTACCTGGTTAGTTAACTCCTCTGTTCATGTACCTGGTTAGTTAACTCCTCTGTTCATGTACCTGGTTTGGAAAAGTGAGTAACAGTATAATTCTTCCTTTACCATTGGATGGGAGAATATTTGCTGCTGTTCTAAGTGCCAGCTGGCGAGATGGGGATGAGGGAATGATTGGATGGGAAATGTAAATGAAGCAGCGTTGGTTACCGTGGTAACACTTCCTCTTCCTGTCCCGCCCCTCAGGTTCTGATCCAAGGCCTGCAGAACCTGAACAGGGCTGTCCATCAGGACCTGGTTGCTGTGGAGATCCTGCCTCTGAACCAATGGGTGGCTCCGTCCTCTGTGGTGCTGCAGGACGAGGGGCCCAAGGAGGATGATGTCACAGAGGAGGAGGAGGCAGAGTTGAAGAGTGGTCCGTCTGGGGCGGCGTCACGGAAGCCCACAGGCAGGGTGGTGGGCATCATCAAGCGGAACTGGAGACCCTTCTGTGGCATGCTCTTCCTGTCCCAAATCAAAGAGGTAACTAGCATCACCTCGCTCTGCTCTGTCAATCAACACATCAATCAAATCAAACCCTTCAGAAATCCTACATGAGTATTTATCTATATGGATGCATATACCACCATGCTTTGGTTTCTCTTGTGATTATTTTTGTCGTCTGTCGTACTTGTTTTGTGCTGACGAAGAGATCTCATTGTTCCTGGTCTGTTCTACCCCGTCCTCCCCTTCCCAGGCGACCCGTCACCTCTTCACCCCAGCCGACCGCCGTATCCCCAGGATCCGTATAGAGACGCGCCAGGCGGCCACGTTGGCAGGACAGAGGATCATGGTGGCCGTCGACGGCTGGCCCAAGCACTCCAGATACCCGAATGTATGTGTCTCTCAGGTCCTCTTGATTACAGTTGGGCTGCTCAGATGATCACGTATCATTATGGGATATCAATGCCTGGAGAAGTGTGTGATGTACATGAGATGTGCAGCTCGACTGCAATGAAGAGGACCTGGAACGCAACTCAATCATAACGGCTTATTTCTCCTCTTTCGGTCTTTGAGGAACTAGCAGAGACTAGACACCATTCTCTCCTCCTCTCCCTCTCTCCTCCCTCTCTCCTCCTCTCAGGGCCATTTTGTTCGTAGCCTGGGAAGTGCAGGGGACAAGGAGACGGAGACGGAGGTGCTACTGCTGGAGCATGATGTCCCTCACCAGGACTTCTCACAGGCCGTCCTCAGTTTCCTCCCCAAGATGCCCTGGAACATCACAGAGGAGGTAACTGCACCGCACAGGGGGGTTCTGTTATGGCGGCCATTTTGTGTCAAGACATATATATCAATGGTTGTCAGCTGGTGGCTACGTTGTTGTAGCTATACCAATCAACAATTTGGTAACACTACTTAAAGCCTGTTGGTATAATTGCATTATGGTGTGGTTATACTACTTTGTAAAGGATCATAACATGCTTATAACAGGTAATAATGCATCACTAAACCTTATTTGATCTTCTATCAGGACATGGCTGTGAGAGAGGACCTGAGGAACCTGACCGTCTGCAGTGTGGATCCTCCTGGCTGTACGGACATAGATGATGCTCTGCACTGTAGAGACCTGCCCAATGGAAACCAAGAGGTAGGACACTGAGGAACTAACACAGTTTACCACAGCATTTTATTGGGACGGGTGAATGTTTGGATGAGGTAACAGAATCTATTTTAATTGGTAATATGGTGGAACAGAATTGAAAGTGTGTGTGTGTGTGTGTTTCTTTGTGGGTTGAAGGTTGGTGTCCACATTGCTGATGTGAGCCACTTCATTCGGCCAGGCAACGCTATGGACCTGGAGGCTGCCAACAGAGGAACTACAGTCTACCTGACTGGAAGGGTACAGACCATCTGTTTCATCACATAGTGACCTTGATGAACCCTAACTAGCTCTTTTAGTTTGTCTTAAACGGCACCCTAATCCCTATATAAGTGCACTACTTTTTTTTTTTTTTTTTACCAGAGCCCGGGTCAAAAGTAGTGCACTATATAGGGAATAGGGTGCCATTTCAGTGTTGTATTGCTAACACAGCTGATTGTCTCCCACAGAGGATCGACATGGTTCCTGAACTGCTGAGCTCCAACCTGTGTTCTCTACGATCCAGTGTGGAGAGGTGACATTAAGACTTCCTGAAGACATCATATATGTTGTTGTTGTTGTCATTTACCATTAGTGGTGTTCATGGTGTCTCCTCTCGGCAGGCTGGCCTTCTCTTGTATATGGGAGATCAACGACAAGGCTGAGATAGTCAAGACCAGATTCACTAAAAGTGTCATCAACTCCAAGGTAGAGGGAGAGGAAACTCACACATTTGACAATGTAACAGTTGTGATTGAGACGATGTAAGAAATGCCCCTCAGGGATCAATAAAGTTTATTAAATTGAATGATAATTCTTCCTCCAGGCCTCGCTGACGTACGCCGAGGCCCAGATGAGGATTGATGACGCCAACATGAATGATGACACCACCAAGAGCTTACGAGGCCTGAACAGACTAGCCAAGATCCTGAAGAAACGGAGGATAGAGAAAGGGTGAGGTTTCGAGACCTGAACAGACTAGCCAGGATCCTGAAGAGAGGATAGAGGAAGAGGTTACTAGACCTGAACAGACTAGCCAGGACCCTGAAGAGACAGGATAGAGAAAGAGTAAGAGGTTACAAGATCCTGAAGAGACAGGATAGAGAAAGGGTGAGGTTTCGAGACCTGAACAGAGGCCTGAACAGAGGCCTGAACAGCCAAGATCCTGAAGAGACAGGATAGAGAAAGGGTGAGGTTTCGAGACCTGAACAGACTAGCCAGGACCCTGAAGAGAGGATAGAGAAAGAGTAAGAGGTTACGAGACCTGAACAGACTAGCCAGGACCCTGAAGAGACCGAGGATAGAGAAAGAGTAAGAGGTTACTAAACCTGAACAGACTAGCCAGGACCCTGAAGAGACAAGATAGAGTAAGAGGTTACTAAACCTGAACAGACTAGCCAGGACCCTGAAGAGACAAGATAGAGAAAGAGTAAGAGGTTACGAGACCTGAACAGACTAGCCAGGACCCTGAAGAGACAAGATAGAGAAAGGGTAAGAGGTTACGAGACCTGAACAGACTAGCCAGGACCCTGAAGAGACCGAGAGATAGAGAAAGAGTAAGAGGTTACTAGACCTGAACAGACTAGCCAGGACCCTGAAGAGACAAGATAGAGAAAGGGTAAGAGGTTACGAGACCTGAACAGACTAGCCAGGACCCTGAAGAGATGATAGAGAAAGGGTAAGAGGTTACGAGGCCTGAACAGACTAGCCAGGATCCTGAAGAGATGATAGAGAAAGGGTAAGAGGTTACGAGGCCTGAACAGACTAGCCAGGACCCTGAAAGACAGGATAGAGAAAGAGTAAGAGGTTACGAGGCCTGAACAGACTAGCCAGGATCCTGAAGAGACCGAGGATAGAGGAAGGGTAAGAGGTTACGAGGCCTGAACAGACTAGCCAGGACCCTGAAGACAGGATAGAGAAAGGGTGAGGTTTCGAGACCTGAACAGACTAGGCAGGACCCTGAAGAGACAGGATAGAGAAAGGGTAAGAGGCCTGAACAGACTAGACAGGACCCTGAAGAGACAGGATAGAGAAAGGGTGAGGTTTCGAGACCTGAACAGACTAGGCAGGACCCTGAAGAGACAGGATAGAGAAAGGGTAAGAGGCCTGAACAGACTAGCCAGGACCCTGAAGAGACAGGATAGAGAAAGGGTAAGAGGCCTGAACAGACTAGCCAGGACCCTGAAGAGACAGGATAGAGAAAGGGTAAGAGGCCTGAACAGACTAGGCAGGACCCTGAAGAGACAGGATAGAGAAAGGGTAAGAGGCCTGAACAGACTAGCCAGGACCCTGAAGAGACAGGATAGAGAAAGGGTAAGAGGCCTGAACAGACTAGCCAGGACCCTGAAGAGACAGGATAGAGAAAGGGTAAGAGGCCTGAACAGACTAGCCAGGACCCTGAAGAGACAGGATAGAGAAAGGGTAAGAGGCCTGAACAGACTAGGCAGGACCCTGAAGAGACAGGATAGAGAAAGGGTAAGAGGCCTGAACAGACTAGCCAGGACCCTGAAGAGACAGGATAGAGAAAGGGTAAGAGGTTAGGAGGCCTGAACAGACTAGCCAGGACCCTGAAGAGACAGGATAGAGAAAGGGTAAGAGGCCTGAACAGACTAGGCAGGACCCTGAAGAGACAGGATAGAGAAAGGGTAAGAGACCTGAACAGACTAGCCAGGACCCTGAAGAGACAGGATAGAGAAAGGGTAAGAGGCCTGAACAGACTAGCCAGGACCCTGAAGAGACAGGATAGAGAAAGGGTAAGAGGCCTGAACAGACTAGCCAGGACCCTGAAGAGACAGGATAGAGAAAGGGTAAGAGGCCTGAACAGACTAGCCAGGACCCTGAAGAGACAGGATAGAGAAAGGGTAAGAGGCCTGAACAGACTAGCCAGGATCCTGAAGAGACAGGATAGAGAAAGGGTCTGTGATGTCAGTAGTTGATAACCTTTTCCCTAACTGTTGAAAGAGACGGATCATTAGAACTGTGGCAGATTGATGTATTCCCGAAGGTGATTAGTTGGTTGATGGATTGATTGTGTTTATTGATCTGGTTGCTGGTGTCATTAATCTATATGTTGTACTCTGTGTGGAATGTATAAATACATGTCTTTGTTGGTAATCTAACATGGTGGTTTTCCGTTGTGTGTTTCAGTGCGTTGACTCTCTCCTCGCCCGAGGTTCGCTTCCACATCGACAGTGAGACTCACGATCCCATAGACCTACAGACCAAGGAACTCAAGTACGTTGTTAAGCTTTTAGAATATAGAATTTAAAATAAGGTTTTTAGAATATAGAATTTAAAATAAGGTTTTTAGAATATAGAATTTAAAATAAGGCTTTTAGAATATAGAATTTAAAATAAGGTTCTATTCATGGGGCTTGAAACTGTGCTGTCGTTTTGACCCTGACTAACATGGTTTAAACTTCAACAAGTTCATCTGAATTCACATGAATATTGACAGGCTTTTTGTTGCCTGTCAAAGCATCCTGCTGTTTCCAGTTGTTCCTTGTCACTGGGTTATAACATCCAGCAGTAGATCTCTGCTCAGAGACTTGATGTTCACGCTGTATCGGTGGGTTCAAATTCAAATAACTTTATTGTTCCCCAGGGAGACCAACTCGATGGTGGAGGAGTTCATGTTGCTGGCCAACATCTCAGTAGCTCAGAAGATTTATGATGAGTTCTCAGAGTGCGCTCTTCTCAGGAAGCACCCTGCCCCTCCTCCATCCAACTACGACATCCTCAACAAGGCTGCCAAGTCTAAGGTACATCTACGTATTCAGACTGACTAGACATCAACATCTAAAACAAGTCTAAGGTACATCTACGTATTCAGACTGACTAGACATCAACATCTAAAACAAGTCTAAGGTACATCTACGTATTCAGACTGACTAGACATCAACATCTAAAACAAGTCTAAGGTACATCTACGTATTCAGACTGACTAGACATCAACATCTAAAACAAGTCTAAGGTACATCTACGTATTCAGACTGACTAGACATCAACATCTAAAACAAGTCTAAGGTACATCTACGTATTCAGACTGACTAGACATCAACATCTAAAACAAGTCTAATGACCTCTATATATTCAGACTAGACATCAACATCTAAAACAAGTCTAATGACATCTATATATTCAGACTAGACATCAACATCTAAAACAAGTCTAATGACATCTATATATTCAGACTAGACATCTAAAACCAGTCTAATGACAGGTACATCTATAGACAATACTTCTATCTATAACCAGTCTAATGACAGGTACATCTATAGACAATACTTCTATCTATAACCAGTCTAATGACAGGTACATCTATAGACAATACTTCTATCTATAACCAGTCTAATGACAGGTACATCTATAGACAATACTACATCTATCTATAACCAGTCTAATGACAGGTACATCTATAGACAATACTTCTATCTATAACCAGTCTAATGACAGGTACATCTATAGACAATACTTCTATCTATAACCAGTCTAATGACAGGTACATCTATAGACAATACTTCTATCTATAACCAGTCTAATGACAGGTACATCTATAGACAATACTTCTATCTATAACCAGTCTAATGACAGGTACATCTATAGACAATACTTCTATCTATAACCAGTCTAATGACAGGTACATCTATAGACAATACTTCTATCTATAACCAGTCTAATGACAGGTACATCTATAGACAATACTTCTATCTATAACCAGTCTAATGACAGGTACATCTATAGACAATACTTCTATCTATAACCAGTCTAATGACAGGTACATCTATAGACAATACTTCTATCTATAACCAGTCTAATGACAGGTACATCTATAGACAATACTTCTATCTATAACCAGTCTAATGACAGGTACATCTATAGACAATACTTCTATCTATAACCAGTCTAATGACAGGTACATCTATAGACAATACTTCTATCTATAACCAGTCTAATGACAGGTACATCTATAGACAATACTTCTATCTATAACCAGTCTAATGACAGGTACATCTATAGACAATACTTAACCAGTCTAATATCTATAACCAGTCTAATGACAGTCTACATCTATAGACAATACTTCTATCTATAACCAGTCTAATGACAGGTACATCTATAGACAATACTTCTATCTATAACCAGTCTAATGACAGGTACATCTATAGACAATACTTCTATCTATAACCAGTCTAATGACAGGTACATCTATAGACAATACTTCTATCTATAACCAGTCTAATGACAGGTACATCTATAGACAATACTTCTATCTATAACCAGTCTAATGACAGGTACATCTATAGACAATACTTCTATCTATAACCAGTCTAATGACAGGTACATCTATAGACAATACTTCTATCTATAACCAGTCTAATGACAGGTACATCTATAGACAATACTTCTATCTATAACCAGTCTAATGACAGGTACATCTAATAGACAATGACACTTCTATCTATAACCAGTCTAATGACAGGTACATCTATAGACAATACTTCTATCTATAACCAGTCTAATGACAGGTACATCTATAGACAATACTTCTATCTATAACCAGTCTAATGACCGGTACATCTATAGACAATACTTCTATCTATAACCCAGTTTTAATAAGACTTGATATTTCTTGGGGACAATTGTTCCTTTCCGGGTCGAAGGACAACGAAGGACAACGAAATAGGGACTGACGTAGAACCTTCAGTCTAATGTAGTCCTCACGTTGTTGTTTCTGACAGTCTAATGTAGTCCTAACGTTGTTGTTTCTGACATCAGTCTAATGTAGTCCTAACGTTGTTGTTTCTGACATCAGTCTAATGTAGTCCTAACGTTGTTGTTTCTGACATCAGTCTAATGTAGTCCTAACGTTGTTGTTTCTGACATCAGTCTAATGTAGTCCTCACGTTGTTGTTTCTGACATCAGTCTAATGTAGTCCTCACGTTGTTGTTTCTGACACAGTCTAATGTAGTCCTAACGTTGTTGTTTCTGACAGTCTAATGTAGTCCTAACGTTGTTGTTTCTGACATCAGTCTAATGTAGTCCTAACGTTGTTGTTTCTGACATCAGTCTAATGTAGTCCGTTGTTGTTTCTAATGTAGTTGTTGTTTCTGACAGTCTAATGTAGTCATAACTTTGTTGTTTCTGACATCAGTCTAATGTAGTCCTCACGTTGTTGTTTCTGACAGTCTAATGTAGTCCTAACGTTGTTGTTTCTGACATCAGTCTAATGTAGTCCTCACGTTGTTGTTTCTGACAGTCTAATGTAGTCCTCACGTTGTTGTTTCTGACAGTCTAATGTAGTCCTAATGTTGTTGTTTCTGACATCAGTCTAATGTAGTCCTCACGTTGTTGTCCCTCCCCTCAGGACATGGTGATCCACACGGACTCGGCCAAGGCTCTAGCTGACTCTCTGGACGCGGCCCAGGTGGACGGCTTCCCTTACTTCAACACCTTGCTGCGTATCCTAGCAACACGCTGCATGATGCAGGCTGTGTACTTCTGCTCCGGGATGGACAGTGACTTCCACCACTATGGACTGGCCTCTCCCATCTACACACACTTCACCTCACCTATCAGACGGTGAGAACACACACTTCACCTCACCTATCAGACGGTGAGAACACACACTTCACCTCACCTATCAGACGGTGAGAACACACACTTCACCTCACCTATCAGACGGTGAGAACACACTCTCTCTCTACTCCTGACTGGTCCACACTCCCCCCCCACCTCTGACTGGACCACCACTACCCCCCTTCTCTACCTCTGACTGGACCACACCCCTCCTCTACTCCTGACTGGTCCACCCCCACCCCCCCTTCTCTACTCCTGACTGGTCCATCCACACCCCCCCTTCCTCTACTCTGACTGGTTCTGATGTGATTGTAACCTCTACAGATACTCTGACATCATCGTGCATCGGCTGCTGGCTGTAGCCATTGGAGCAGACAGCACTTACCCAGACCTGATGGACAAACACAAGCAGTCTGCCCTCTGCAACAACCTCAACTACAGACACAAGATGGCCCAGTACGCACAGCGAGCCTCTGTAGCCTTCCACACACAGGTACTGGACCCACCCAACACACTGACGTGTTAGAGCCTCTAACCTTCCACACACAGGTACTGGACTCACCCAACACACTGACCTGTTAGAGCCTCTGTAGCCTACCACACACAGGTACTGGACTCACCCAACACACTGACCTGTTAGAGCCTCTGTAGCCTACCACACACAGGTACTGGACTCACCCAACACACTGACCTGTTAGAGCCTCTAGCCTTCCACACACAGGTACTGGACTCACCCAACACACTGATCTGTTAGAGCCTCTGTAGCCTACCACACACAGGTACTGGACCCACCTACCACACACAGGTACTGGACTCACCCAACACACTGACCTGTTAGAGCCTCTAGCCTTCCACACACAGGTACTGGACCCACCCAACACACTGACCTGTTAGAGCCATTGTAGCCTACCACACACAGGTACTAGACTCACCCAACACACTGACCTGTTAGAGCCTCTGTAGCCTACCACACACAGGTACTGGACCCACCTACCACACACAGGTACTGGACCCACCCAACACACTGACCTGTTACCACACACAGAGCCTGACCTGTTAGAGCCTACCACACACAGGTACTGGACCCACCTACCACACACAGGTACTGGACCCACCCAACACACTGACCTGTTAGAGCCTCTAGCCTTCCACACACAGGTACTGGACCCACCTACCACACACAGGTACTGGACCCACCCAACACACTGACCTGTTAGAGCCTCTAGCCTACCACACACAGGTACTGGACTCACCCAACACACTGACCTGTTAGAGCCTCTAGCCTTCCACACACAGGTACTGGACCCACCTTCCACACACAGGTACTGGACTCACCCAACACACTGACCTGTTAGAGCCTCTAGCCTTCCACACACAGGTACTGGACTCACCCAACACACTGACCTGTTAGAGCCTCTGTAGCCTACCACACACAGGTACTGGACCCACCTACCACACACAGGTACTGGACTCACCCAACACACTGACCTGTTAGAGCCTCTAGCCTTCCACACACAGGTACTGGACTCACCCAACACACTGACCTGTTAGAGCCTCTGTAGCCTACCACACACAGGTACTAGACTCACCCAACACACTGACCTGTTAGAGCCTCTGTAGCCTACCACACACAGGTACTGGACTCACCCAACACACTGACCTGTTAGAACCACTGTAGCCTACCACACACAGGTACTGGACTCACCCAACACACTGACCTGTTACCTGTTAGAGCCCAGCCTACCACACACAGGTACTGGACTCACCCAACACACTGACCTGTTAGAGCCTCTAGCCTTCCACACACAGGTACTGGACTCACCCAACACACTGACCTGTTAGAGCCTCTAGCCTTCCACACACAGGTACTGGACTCACCCAACACACTGACCTGTTAGAGCCTCTAGCCTTCCACACACAGGTACTGGACCCACCCAACACACTGACCTGTTAGAGCCTCTGTAGCCTACCACACACAGGTACTGGACTCACCCAACACACTGACCTGTTAGAGCCTCTAGCCTACCACACACAGGTACTGGACTCACCCAACACACTGACCTGTTAGAGCCTCTAGCCTACCACACACAGGTACTGGACTCACCCAACACACTGATCTGTTAGAGCACTCTGAGCCTACCACACACAGGTAGCCTACCACACACAGGTACTGGACTCACCCAACACACTGACCTGTTAGAGCCTCTAGCCTTCCACACACAGGTACTGGACCCACCCAACACACTGACCTGTTAGAGCCACTGTAGCCTACCACACACAGGTACTAGACTCACCCAACACACTGACCTGTTAGAGCCTCTAGCCTTCCACACACAGGTACTGGACCCACCTGGACCCACCCAACACACTGACCTGTTAGAGCCTCTAGCCTACCACACACAGGTACTAGACTCACCCAACACACTGACCTGTTAGAGCCTCTAGCCTACCACACACAGGTACTAGACTCACCCAACACACTGACCTGTTAGAGCCTCTGTAGCCTACCACACACAGGTACTGGACTCACCCAACACACTGACCTGTTAGAGCCTCTGTAGCCTACCACACACAGGTACTGGACTCACCCAACACACTGACCTGTTAGAGCCTCTAGCCTTCCACACACAGGTACTGGACCCACCTTCCCCACACAGGTACTGGACTCACCCAACACACTGACCTGTTAGAGCCTCTACATTTACATGTACATTTAAGTCATTAGCCTTCCACACACAGGTACTGGACTCACCCAACACACTGACCTGTTAGAGCCTCTGTAGCCTACCACACACAGGTACTGGACCCACCTACCACACACAGGTACTGGACTCACCCAACACACTGACCTGTTAGAGCCTC
The DNA here is from genome assembly GCF_034236695.1 of Oncorhynchus nerka. Lineage (NCBI taxonomy): Eukaryota > Metazoa > Chordata > Actinopteri > Salmoniformes > Salmonidae > Oncorhynchus > Oncorhynchus nerka. The sequence continues at coordinate 6,916,419 of NC_088397.1, forward strand.
TGTAGCCTACCACACACAGGTACTGGACCCACCTACCACACACAGGTACTGGACTCACCCAACACACTGACCTGTTAGAGCCTCTGTAGCCTACCACACACAGGTACTGGACCCACCTACCACACACAGGTACTGGACTCACCCAACACACTGACCTGTTAGAGCCTCTGTAGCCTACCACACACAGGTACTGGACTCACCCAACACACTGACCTGTTAGAGCCTCTAGCCTTCCACACACAGGTACTGGACCCACCCAACACAATGACCTGTTAGAGCCTCTGTAGCCTACCACACACAGGTACTGGACTCACCCAACACACTGACCTGTTAGAGCCTCTAGCCTTCCACACACAGGTACTGGACTCACCCAACACACTGACCTGTTAGAGCCTCTGTAGCCTACCACACACAGGTACTGGACTCACCCAACACACTGACCTGTTAGAGCCTCTAGCCTTCCACACACAGGTACTGGACCCACCCAACACACTGACCTGTTAGAGCCTCTAGCCTTCCACACACAGGTACTGGACCCACCCAACACACTGACCTGTTAGAGCCACTGTAGCCTACCACACACAGGTACTGGACTCACCCAACACACTGACCTGTTAGAGCCTCTAGCCTTCCACACACAGGTACTGGACCCACCTACCAACACACTGACCTGGACCCACCCAACACACTGACCTGTTAGAGCCTCTGTAGCCTACCACACACAGGTACTGGACTCACCCAACACACTGACCTGTTAGAGCCACTGTAGCCTACCACACACAGGTACTGGACTCACCCAACACACTGACCTGTTAGAGCCTCTGTAGCCTACCACACACAGGTACTGGACCCACCCAACACACTGACCTGTTAGAGCCTCTAGCCTTCCACACACAGGTACTGGACCCACCTACCACACACAGGTACTGGACTCACCCAACACACTGACCTGTTAGAGCCTCTGTAGCCTACCACACACAGGTACTGGACTCACCCAACACACTGACCTGTTAGAGCCACTGTAGCCTACCACACACAGGTACTGGACTCACCCAACACACTGACCTGTTAGAGCCTCTGTAGCCTACCACACACAGGTACTGGACCCACCCAACACACTGACCTGTTAGAGCCTCTAGCCTAGACCACACACAGGTAGCCTACCACACACAGGTACTGGACCCACCCAACACACTGACCTGTTAGAGCCTCTAGCCTACCACACACAGGTACTGGACTCACAACAGGTACTAGACTCACCCAACACACTGACCTGTTAGAGCCTCAGGTACTGGACTCACCACACACAGGTACTGGACCCACCTACCACACACAGGTACTGGACTCACCCAACACACTGACCTGTTAGAGCCTCTAGCCTTCCACACACAGGTACTGGACCCACCCAACACACTGACCTGTTAGAGCCTCTGTAGCCTACCACACACAGGTACTGGACCCACCCAACACACTGACCTGTTAGAGCCTCTAGCCTACCACACACAGGTACTAGACTCACCCAACACACTGACCTGTTAGAGCCTCTAGCCTACCACACACAGGTACTAGACTCACCCAACACACTGACCTGTTAGAGCCTCTAGCCTACCACACACAGGTACTAGACCCACCCAACACACTGACCTGTTAGAGCCTCTAGCCTACCACACACAGGTACTAGACTCACCCAACACACTGACCTGTTAGAGCCTCTAGCGTACCTGTTAGAGCCTCACACACAGGTACTAGACTCACCCAACACACTGACCTGTTAGAGCCTCTAGCCTACCACACACAGGTACTGGACCCACCCAACACACTGACCTGTTAGAGCCTCTAGCCTAGAGCCTCTAGCCCACACACAGGTACTAGACTCACCCAACACACTGACCTGTTAGAGCCTCTGTAGCCTACCACACACAGGTACTGGACACAGGTACTGTACTCACCCAACACACTGACCTGTTAGAGCCTCTAGCCTTCCACACACAGGTACTGGACTAACTATTTAACCAGGAAGTCCCATTGAAGACGAGGGACCCATTTTTACAAAAGGACAACTAGGTCATATTCATTAGTGCACTAGCAAATTTCTTTGCAACGGAAATTGAAAAATAACATTTCTTACTGGACATTTCCGGGTAGTCGCTCCCTGTTTCCATCTGTTTGACGAGATAATGTGTCGTTTCCTCCAGCTGTTCTTCAAGAGCAGAGGCATCCTGAACGAAGAGGGCTTCATCCTGTTTGTGAGGAAGAACGCCATCATCGTCCTCATCCCTAAGTTTGGTCTGGAGGGAACGGTGTTCTTTGAGAACAAAGATAAACCCAGCCCCAAACTGATCTTCAACGAAGAGGTACCCTCGTTGTGTGTCAGAGAAAACTAAAGCTTTTTTTTTTTGTGTGTATGGATCAACTGTAACTGTGTGTGTGTGTGTGTGTGTGTGTGTGTGTGTGTGTGTGCAGGCTCCTAGTCTGACGGTGGAGGGCCACTCCTTCAACATGTTTGACAAGGTCAAAGTGACAATCAGTCTGGATGCGTCCAACGTCCAGCACCAGAAGATCAGGATGTCCCTGGTCGAACCTGTGGTACGTTTGTTGTTTCAAACTGAATCTCTCTGTAATTACAGAGATCCTATGGTGGTTATTTCCATGAAGTACAACCACGTTCAGGTAACGGTTTGTGTCCGACGAGGTAAAATAGCCATCTGTCATGTCAAATCACTCATTTCAGGCTTGGACATGTAACTAATATGGTTGTTTTCTAGATCTCTGGAGTGAGTGTGGCGCCGTCTGAACCAGAACCAGAGGTCAAGAGAGCTAAACTGGACCGTTGAACAACACCATCCTCAGACTGAAACTCTTCTCCGAGCTCAGTTTAGAGTTATTTTAAATGTTTAGCTTTTCTTTTCTACATTACAAGCACAGAACATCCTGTGGTTAATATGTTTATGATTTTAAAACCTTCAGTCAGAACCTTTTTCCTTGACTTAATGTCATCCTTCCAGGTAAATGTTAATGGGATGCCAGTAACCTGTAGAATGGGATGATATATTGTATTTCTAGTCCTGACCGGTCTATTCTGGAAGGAATGTTACCTTGTAAAACTCTCAATAAAGCTCTTGGTTTTAGCCAATATTCCTTTTCTCATCTCTTTGTCTAGTCTCTGTTTTGTGATTGGAATAGGTGCATTTAGCCCATGTTCCTTTCTCATCTCTTTGTCTAGTCTGAAATGCACCTATCTCTTTTCCAATCTGTTTTGTGACAAAACATGATCTCTTTGACAAAGAGATGAGAAAGGCAACATGTTCCTTTTCATCTCTAAATGCACCTACTCCAATCACAAAACAGACTAGACAATGTTCCTTTCTCATCTCTTTGTCTAGTTTGTGATTGGAGTAGGTGCATTTAAATCACATGTAGCCAGGAAACTGAAGAGTAGCCCAGTTGTACAACATTTAATGTGGCTCAGTGGTCTAGTCAGAACGTTACACTCATTCAATAACACTTCCTCCATAAAACATGTCATTTAATCAGCTGATGGTGGCTTTGTTTAAAGGGGAGCTCTGCAGTTATACAAATATTTATAACAAAATGTACAATAAAAATCATTTTATCACAATTCACATTCCCGTAATTGTTTAACTGATTAAAAATAATGCTAAATTCACAATCAACAAGAATATAAAATGTATAAATACATAACTGAAAGTCAAGTTTCATCTGTCCCTTGTTCATGTCAACACTACGTTTTCCAAAATAGCACCTTATTCCCTATATAGTGCACTACTGACCAACGCCCACAGGGCTCCAAAGTAGTGCACTACTGACCAACGCCCACAGGGCTCCAACGTAGTGACCAACACCCACAGGGCTGACCAGGGCTCCAACGTAGTGCACTATATAGGCTGCCATTTCAACTCCACTACGAGGGATAGCTAGCGCCAATAGGAATTCATTTCAAGGTTCATTTGTGCGAATGGCGGCATCTAAATATTGTCACTTAGCCGGGGTGTTATTCAGTACACGATTCACTCTAAACAAGCGTTTGGCAACAGTTTGTTTCTATTGGACAAATTCAGGTAGGTTCCATGTCTAGAGTAAAGGGTTTCCAACAGAATCCGACTAATGAATACACCCCGACACGGCTGCTTTAAAACGTGGCAAAACATCATTGGCTTCAGCTGGGAGGTTAAAGGTGGGAGGGGCTTCCTTGTGTTCTCCTCCAATCAGCTCACTCAATGGTGTTGAGGAAAAACAGTCTGGAAAAAAAAAAAAGTGTAAATTCCATCCAATTCTGGTGTCAGAGGAAAACCCCATAAGCTGTCTGGGACCACGTCTCAATCATGGTTCAGACAATGACTGCTGAAACTCACATTAAATACCATCCAATTCTGGTGTCAGAGGAAAACCCTAAACATTGTCAAAGGCTCCAGCAACTGCAAAGTTATTCTCTCTGCTACACAAGAGGTACCCCCAGACTGAGTACCAAGTCTGGGACCAAAAGTCTCCTGAACAGCTTCTACCCCAAGCCATTAGACTGCTGAACAGCCAGACTGCTGAACAGCTTCTACCCCAGACTCTACAGCTTCTATCCCAGGCCGTCAGACTGCTGAACAGCTTCTATTCCCCAGACTGCTGAACAGCTTCTACCCCCAGGCCGCCAGACTGCTGAACAGCTTCTACCCCCAGACTGCTGAACAGCTTCTACCCCCAGACTGCTGTCAGACTGCTGAACAGCTTCTACCCCCAGGCCCAGACTGCTGAACAGCTTCTACCCCCAGGCCCCAGACTGCTGAACAGCTTCTATTCCCCAGGCCGTCAGACTGCTGAACAGCTTCTATCCCCAGACTGCTGAACAGCTTCTATCCCCAGACTGCTGAACAGCTTCTATCCTGAACAGACCTGAACAGCTTCCCCCAGGCCCCAGACTGCTGAACAGACTGCTGAACAGCTTCTACCCCCAGGCCGTCAGACTGCTGAACAGCTTCTATCCCCAGCCGTCAGACTGCTGAACAGCTTCTATCCCCAGGCCGTCAGACTGCTGAACAGCTTCTATCCCCAGGCTTCTATCCCCAGACTGCTGAACAGCTTCTAGACCCCCAGGCCCCAGACTGCTGAACAGCTTCTACCCCCCCAGACTGCTGAACAGCTTCTACCCCCAGACTGCTGAACAGCTTCTATCCCCCCCCAGACTGCTGAACAGCTGCTCTATCCCCCCCCCAGGCCGCCAGACTGCTGAACAGCTTCTATTCCCCAGGCCGTCAGACTGCTGAACAGCTTCTATCCCCAGACGCCAGACTGCTGAACAGCTTCTATCCCCAGACTGCTGAACAGCTTCTATCCCCAGACTGCTGAACAGCTATCCCCAGACTCCCCAGCTGAACAGCTTCTATCCCCAGACTGCTGAACAGCTTCTATCCCCAGGCCGAACAGCTTCAGACTGCTGAACAGCTTCTACCCCCAGGCTGAACAGCTTCTATCCCCAGACTGCTGAACAGCTTCTACCCCCAGGCCGTCAGACTGCTGAACAGCTTCTATCCCCCAGCTCAGACTGCTGAACAGCTTCTATTCCCCAGGCCGTCAGACTGCTGAACAGCTTCTCCCCAGACTGCTGAACAGCTTCTATCCCCCAGTCAGACTGCTGAACAGCTTCTACCCCCAGGCCGTCAGACTGCTGAACAGCTTCTATCCCCAGACTGCTGAACAGCTTCTACTGCTGAACAGCTTCTATCCCCAGACCCAGAACAGCCGTCAGACTGCTGAACAGCTTCTATCCCCCAGACTGCTGACAGCTTCTATCCCCCAGCCCCCAGACTGCTGAACAGCTTCTACCCCCAGGCCCCAGACTGCTGAACAGCTTCTATCCCCCCCAGGCCGTCAGACTGCTGAACAGCTTCTATTCCCCAGGCTGCTGAACGTCAGACTGCTGAACAGCTTCTATCCCCAGACTGCTGAACAGCTTCTCCCCAGACTGCTGAACAGCTTCTATCCCCAGACTGCTGAATCCCCAGACTGCTGAACAGCTTCTACCCCCAGACTGCTGAACAGCTTCTATCCCCCCCAGACTGCTGAACAGCTTCTATCCCCAGACTGCTGAACAGCTTCTATCCCCAGACTGCTGAACAGCTTCCCCAGGCCCAGACTGCTGAACAGCTGAACAGACTTCTATCCCCAGGCCCCAGACTGCTGAACAGCTTCTATCCCCATCAGACTGCTGAACAGCCTAGGCCGTCAGACTGCTGAACAGCTTCTATCCCCCAGACTGCTGAACAGCTTCTAGGCCCCCAGACTGCTGAACAATCCCCAGCTTCTACAGCTTCTATCCCCCAGGCCGTCAGACTGCTGAACAGCTTCTATCCCCCCCCAGACTGCTGAACAGCTTCTACCCCCAGGCTGAACGTCAGACTGCTGAACAGCTTCTCCCCCAGGCCGTCAGACTGCTGAACAGCTTCTATCCCCAGACTGCTGAACAGCTTCTACCCCCAGACTGCTGAACAGCTTCTACCCCCAGGCCGTCAGACTGCTGAACAGCTTCTATCCCCACCAGACTGGCCGTCCCCCAGACTGCTGAACAGCTTCTATTCCCCAGACTGCTGAACAGCTTCTATCCCCCCCAGACTGCTGAACAGCTTCTATCCCCAGACTGCTGAACAGCTTCTACCCCCAGACTGCTGAACAGCTTCTACCCCCAGGCCGTCAGACTGCTGAACAGCTTCTATCCCCAGACCCCCAGACTGCTGAACAGCTTCTATCCCCCCCCAGACTGCTGAACAGCTTCTATCCCCAGACTGCTGAACAGCTTCTACCCCCCCAGACTGCTGAACAGCTTCAGACTGCTGAACAGCTTCTACCCCCAGACTGCTGAACAGCTTCTACCCCCAGACTGCTGAACAGCTTCTATCCCCCCCCAGACTGCTGAACAGCTTCTACCCCCCAGGCCAGGCCCCAGACTGCTGAACAGCTTCTATCCCGTCAGACTGCTGAACAGCTTCTATTCCCCCCAGACTGCTGAACAGCTTCTATCCCCCCCCAGACTGCTGAACAGCTTCTATCCCCAGACTGCTGAACAGCTTCTACCCCCAGACTGCTGAACAGCTTCTACCCCCAGGCCGTCAGACTGCTGAACAGCTTCTCCCCCAGGCCTCAGACTGCTGAACAGCTTCTTTTCAGACTGCTGCTTCTATCCCCACTGCTGAACAGTTGCTGAACAGCTTTATCCCCCAGGCCGTCAGACTGCTGAACAGCTTCTATCCCCCAGACTGCTGATCAGCTTTTTTCATGGGTTTTCAGACCTCAGTCTTAGTGACTGGGTTCCAGACTGCTACCTCGTCAGACTGCTGTCTGCTGACTGGGTTCCGTTACCTCGGTCTTAGTGTGGGTTCCGTTACCTCAGTGTGTCTGCTGTGGGTTCCGTTACCTCAGTGTGTCTGCTGTGGGTTCCGTTACCTCGGTCTTAGTGTGGGTTCCGTTACCTCGGTCTTAGTGTGGGTTCCGTTACCTTGGTCTTAGTGTGTCTGCTGTGGGTTCCTTTACCTTGGTCTTAGTGTGTCTGCTGTGGGTTCCGTTACCTTGGTCTTAGTGTGTCTGCTGTGGGTTCCGTTACCTCAGTGTGTCTGCTGTGGGTTCCGTTACCTTGGTCTTAGTGTGGGTTCCGTTACCTTGGTCTTGTGGGTTCCGTGTCAGTGTGGGTTCCGTTACCTTGGTCTTAGTGTGTCTGCTGTGGGTTCCGTTACCTTGGTCTTAGTGTGTCTGCTGTGGTCTAGTGTGGGTTCCGTTTGGTCTTAGTGTGTCTGCTGTGGGTTCCGTTACCTTGGTCTCAGTGTGGGTTCCGTTACCTTGGTCTTAGTGTGTCTGCTGTGGGTTCCATTACCTTGGTCTCAGTGTGGGTTCCGTTACCTTGGTCTTAGTGTGTCTGCTGTGGGTTCCGTTACCTTGGTCTTAGTGTGTCTGATGTGGGTTCCGTTACCTTGGTCTTAGTGTGTCTGCTGTGGGTTCCGTTACCTTGGTCTTAGTGTGTCTGCTGTGGGTTCCGTTACCTCGGTCTTAGTGTGTCTGCTGTGAGTTACGTTACCTTGGTCTTAGTGTGTCTGCTGTGGGGGAAGACCTCGTCGGGGTTGTGTGCTGCGTCAAACGACTCCTTACTCTGGCTGTCTGAACTCATGGCATCTATCAGGCTGGCAGTGCCAGCGTATGTGTTGTAACCACTGTCCACCTACACAGAGCAAACAGGCAGTTCAAATCACTCCCATTAACATGGTCGTCAAAAATATAAGAATAATTCAAAGTTTAGTCAGTAGACGGCCCTCAGGATACAGACCTGCATGCTGTTATCATAAGGGATGCTGCTTCCTTCAGCTAGCAGAGACACAAACATATGAGACGCCTCCGCTGCCATCACGCTCGCCCCCACACGGGAGCTGGTCAACCGGACACCAACAGGAGTCACACCTCCTTCCTCCTCCTCCTCCTCTTCCACAGGGAGGTCCACTTCCACCTCGCCGTTCTCCTCCACCTCCTCCTCCATCTTCACTGAGTCCAACAGAGGCTGGTCCATCCCCGAACCCCCCTCACACAGCCTCTCCATCCCCAGCAGACCCCCACTGGTCCTGGGTAAACACGGCACCGGAGAGGGGGAACAGGAGCCCATGTCCATGGGTGGTAGTGAAGTAGAAGGACACATATTGCCCTGGTCCAGGAGGGAAGGGTTGGGGGAGATGGTTGGGGGAGAGGCCCAGCAGCGGGCTCTGGGTCTGAGCTGAGGGTTGACCTGGGTCCGGCCCGGGGCTGGAGGGAGGAGCAGAAGCGGATGGGGGAACAGCCGTCTACATAGGGGCTCTCTGTACAGGAGTTGATGTCCATGTCTAGGGGAACACCTTCAGGGGTCACGAAGCTCAGCTTCCTCCTCTCTCCTAGACAAGAAAGACAATCACGGCATCACTCAAATGACCCAACATGGATACCTTTTCACCTAATGACTTGACTCAACAGGTCGAGGTCCGTAAAAGATGACTGTGAATCTGCACAGACATATTCAATCAGTTTCCATAGATACCGTCTCCAAAGCCGCATCATGTTTATGGTATAACAGAACATTTAAGACACATTATGCCAATAAGGACATAAAACAGCTCTTTAACAGACTCGTATACCTGCTATGGGTGTCTGTGTGAACTGTGGCCCGATGGGGGACAGGGCAGGGGACTGGAAGCCAGCAGGAGAAGACCGCTCAGGGCACAGGGGGCTGGTGACACTTCCCAGGCTGTAGGTTCGGTAACGACCCTGGATAGGGCTGGATGAGAAAAGACCCTTTGAAACAAAGAGAGAGAGACAGCGTCTCATTAAAACAGCAAGAGACAAAACAAGCGCTTACGTCTTTATTTGAAATCCTTTGTGATTCTTCCTCAAACAGATTCCCTCCTAGATGTTATACACAGTACCACTTTAGAAGGAATATAGCATCTGCTATAGCAGAGCTGTCCTGTTCCCGGAGAGCTACCCTCCTGTAGGTTCTCACTCCAACCCTGTTCCTGGAGAGCTTAGAACCAAAGCAACAAACCACACTTGCTGTATGTTTCCCTTAAACTGTAATTGTACACACTGGTCAGACACCATTGACATTGAACAGTGGCACACTTACAGTGGAGGGGGTCAGGGCAGACATGCCAGACAACGGACAGGACAGAGGAGAGGCGCTCATGGGTGAGAGGAAATCTCTATCCCCTCCCCCTTCTCCCCCAGGGGGCTCTCCCTCCCCTCCTCCTTCTGGGCTGGGGGGGTTGGAGGACTCCGAGCCACTCCCTTGGCCATCCAGAAACAACTTCCGTCTCAGAGACGAGGAGCTCAGGGTCTCCTGAACCTGATCCTGCTGAGACACCTCCTTCAATCTGTAGTATTCTCCTGGGGTGGGCGAGGGACAGCCGAGAGAGAGAGAGAGAGACAGACAGACAGAGAGGTTAGTTGGGCAGTTGGGTAATATCTGCACAGAGACAGAGAGGTTAGTTGGGCAGTTGGGTAATATCTGCACAGAGATAAACATGACGTGTATGGAGTGTTCACAGACATGTAAAGGTGTACCTAATATTTTGTCCAGGTGGAAGTCCACAGGTAAGGACAGGACTGTCTGGCAGCCTACTGTGGTTTTTTTAGTTGGTAGTGGCTCTTCTAGTATCAGTGGGGACATGGAACCTGAAGATAGAAACATTTACACATTTAACATCCATAGAAATGGCTGAACATAAGTTATTCAGGAAATAGAAAATAAAACACTATAATGTGTGTGTGTGTGTGTGTATGTGTTGAGTGAAAAGCGACTCAACTCCAACTCATTGGATTCACTTACTCTTCCCAAAGTGCATCTGTGCTGATTTCTGTTTGCTTGTTGGTTCGGTCCATGGTGAAGGCACAATGGCGCCTTTAGTGAAAAACTGCTCGATGGCATTCTGACGTTTCTCCTCGATGTCAGAATCCATCCTGGATGTTTTCAAAAAAACAAAGCTGTTACCAGACCAATAAACCAATACCCCCAACCTCTCAGCAGCATTTCTCTTGTTCTATTTCAAAGTGCTCCCCATTTCTCTTGTGTGCATTGTTAACCTGGTTAACCTGGTCAGAGTTCCTCACCTGGTCTGACTGCAGTACATGGACTGGTTACTAGTTCCTCACCTGGTCCGACCTAGGTACAAGGACTGGTTACTAGTTCCTCACCTGGTCTGACTGCAGTACAAGGACTGTTACTAGTTCCTTACTGGTGTTACAAGGACCTCACCTGGTCTGACTGCAGTACATGGACTGGTTACTAGTTCCTCACCTGGTCTGACTGCATGGAGTACATGGACTGGTTACTAGTTCCTCACCTGGTCTGACTGTTCCTCACCTGGTACAAGGACTGGTTACTAGTTCCTCACCTGGTCTGACTGCAGTACAAGGACTGGTTACTAGTTCCTCACCTGGTCTGACTGTTCCTCACCTGGTCTGTACAAGGACTGGTTACTAGTTCCTCACCTGGTCTGACTGCAGTACATGGACTGGTTACTAGTTCCTCACCTGGTCTGACTGCAGTACATGGACTGGTCACCTGGTCTGCAGTACATGGACTGGTTACTAGTTCCTCACCTGGTCTGACTGGTACAAGGACTGTTACTAGTTCCTCAGTACATGGACTGGTTACTAGTTCCTCACCTGGTCTGACTAAGGTACAAGGACTGGTTACTAGTTCCTCACCTGGTCTGACTGCAGTGGACATGGACTGGTTACTAGTTCCTCACCTGGTCTGGTCTGACTGCAGTACAAGGACTGGTTACTAGTTCCTCACCTGGTGGACTGTTACTAGTTCCTCACCTGGTCTGACAAGGACTGGTTACTAGTTCCTCACCTGGTCTGACTGCAGTACAAGGACTGGTTACTCACCTGGTCTGTTCCTCCTCACCAGGTACAAGGACTGGTCTGTTCCTCACCTGGTCTGACTGGTACAAGGACTGGTTACTAGTTCCTCACCTGGTCTGACTGCAGTACATGGACTGGTTACTAGTTCCTCACCTGGTCTGACTGCAGTACATGGACTGGTCTGACCTAGGTACAAGGACTGGTTACTAGTTCCTCACCTGGTCTGACCTGGTCAGGTACATGGACTGGTTACTAGTTCCTCACCTGGTCTGACTGCAGTAGGTACAAGGACTGGTTACTAGTTCCTCACCTGGGACTGGTACAAGGACTGGACCTCAGGTGCAGTACAAGGACTGGTTACTAGTTCCTCACCTGGTCTGACTGAGGTACAGGAGGACTGGTTACTGCAGTACAAGGAGTTCTAGTTCCTCACCTGGTCTGACTGCTGAGTACATGGAGTTACTAGTTCCACCTGGTCTGACTGCAGTACAAGGACTGGTTACTAGTTCCTCACCTGGTCTGACTGCTACATGGACTGGTCCGACCATGGACTGGTTACTAGTTCCTCACCTGGTCTGACTGCAGGTACAAGGACTGGTTACTAGTTCCTCACCTGGTCTGACTGCAGTACAAGGACTGGTTACTAGTTCCTCACCTGGTCTGACTGCAGTACATGGACTGGTTACTAGTTCCTCACCTGGGACTGGTACAAGGACTGGTTACTAGTTCCTCACCTGGTCTGGTGGACTGGTTGAGTTCCTCACCTGGTCTGAGGTACAAGGACTGGTTACTAGTTCCTCACCTGGTCTGACTGCAGTACATGGACTGGTTACTTGTTCCTCACCTGGACCTAGTTCCTCACCTGGTCTGACTGGTACAAGGACTGGTTACTAGTTCCTCACCTGGTCTGACTGCAGTACAAGGACTGGTTACTAGTTCCTCACCTGGTCTGACTCTACAAGGACTAGTTCCTCACCTGGTCTGACTGCAGTACAAGGACTGGTTACTAGTTCCTCACCTGGTCTGACTGCAGTACAAGGACTGGTTCTAGTTCCTCACCTGGTCTGACTGCAGTACATGGACTGGTTACTAGTTCCTCACCTGGTCTGACTGCAGTACATGGACTGGTTACTAGTTCCTCACCTGGTCTGGTACAAGGACTGGTTACTAGTTCCTCACCTGGTCTGACTGCAGTACATGGACTGGTTACTAGTTCCTCACCTGGTCTGACTGCAGTACATGGACTGGTTACTAGTTCCTCACCTGGTCTGACTGAGGTACAAGGACTGGTTACTAGTTCCTCACCTGGTGGTCTGACTGCAGTACAAGGACTGGTTACTAGTTCCTCACCTGGTCTGACTGCAGTACAAGGACTGGTTACTAGTTCCTCACCTGGTCTGACTGCAGTACATGGACTGGTTACTAGTTCCTCACCTGGTCTGACTGAGGTACAAGGACTGGTTACTAGTTCCTCACCTGGTCTGACTGCAGTACATGGACTGGTTACTAGTTCCTCACCTGGTCTGACTGAGGACTGGTAGTTCCTCACCTGGTCTGAAGGTACAAGGACTGGTTACTAGTTCCTCACCTGGTCTGACTGCAGTACATGGACTGGTTCCTCACCTGGTCTGACTGGTACATGGACTGGGACCTAGGTACAAGGGTTACTAGTTCCTCACCTGGTCTGACTGGTACATGGACTGGACTAGTTCCTCACCTGGTCTGAGTACAAGGACTGGTTACTAGTTCCTCACCTGGTCTGACTGAGGTACAAGGACTGGTTACTAGTTCCTCACCTGGTCTGACTGACTGGTACAGTTCCTCACCTGGTCTGACTGCACAGTCTGAGGTACAAGGACTGGTACATGGACTGGTTACTAGTTCCTCACCTGGTCTGACTCACCAGTACATGGACTGGTTACTAGTTCCTCACCTGGTCTGACTGAGGTACAAGGACTGGTTACTAGTTCCTCACCTGGTCTGACTGCAGTACAAGGACTGGAGTTCCTCACCTGGTCTGACTGCAGGACTGGTTACTAGTTCCTCACCTGGTCTGAGGTACAAGGACTGGTTACTAGTTCCTCACCTGGTCTGACTGCAGTACAAGGACTGGTTACTAGTTCCTCACCTGGTCTGACTGAGTACAAGGACTGGTTACTAGTTCCTCACCTGGTCTGACTGCAGTACAAGGACTGGTTACTAGTTCCTCACCTCACCTGGTCTGACTGACCTGGTACAAGGACTGGTTACTAGTTCCTCACCTGGTCTGACTGTCTGACTGCAGTACAGGACTGGTTACTAGTTCCTCACCTGGTCTACACAAGGACTGGTTACTAGTTCCTCACCTGGTCTGACTGCAGTACATGGACTGGTTACTAGTTCCTCACCTGGTCTGACTGGACTGGTTACTAGTTCCTCACCTGGTCTGACTGCAGGTACATGGAGGACTGGTTACTAGTTCCTCACCTGGTCTGACTGCAGTACAAGGACTGGTTACTAGTTCCTCACCTGGTCTGACTGCAGTACAAGGACTGGTTACTAGTTCCTCACCTGGTCTGACTGCAGTACATGGACTGGTTACTAGTTCCTCACCTGGTCTGACTGAGGTACAAGGACTGGTTACTAGTTCCTCACCTGGTCTGACTGAGGTACAAGGACTGGTTACTAGTTCCTCACCTGGTCTGACTGCAGTACATGGACTGGTTACTAGTTCCTCACCTGGTCTGACTACAAGGACTGGTTACTAGTTCCTCACCTGGTCTGAAGGACTGGTTACTAGTTCCTCACCTGGTCTGACTGGTACAAGGACTGACTGTTCCTCACCTGGTCTGACTGAGGTAAGGACTGGTTACTAGTTCCTCACCTGGTCTGACTACAAGGACTGGTTACTAGTTCCTCACCTGGTCTGACTGGACTGGTTACTAGTTCCTCACCTGGTCTGACTGAGGTACAAGGACTGGTTACTAGTTCCTCACCTGGTCTGACTGAGGTACAAGGACTGGTTACTAGTTCCTCACCTGGTCTGACTGCAGTACACGGACTGGTTACTAGTTCCTCACCTGGTCTGACTGCAGTACATGGACTGGTCCGACCTAGGTACAAGGACTAGTTACTAGTTCCTCACCTGGTCTGACTGAGGTACAAGGACTGGCGGTGGATATCCTCAGCATCTATGTCCACAGGGAGCAGGCTAGACATCTCATCTATGTCCCATTTAAACTTGGCTGGTGTCTGAAAACAATGATCAAGAAAACATTGAAAATAACAATTCAGGTAGTGATTGAAGGAACGTCACCAGGTGGCTCTGTAAAACAGGTGATTACGTTCACAAGAGGACAATGACAGGACTTCTGAAGGAGACAAACATGTTAACTGACTTGCTAATCATGTCCTTCAGGCTATCGAAGTGGGTGAACTACACAAGATATGTATGAGACCAGACCATAAATGTGTACAAAATATTAGATTGACAGACTGACCAGGTGAAAGCTATGATCTTTTATTGAAGTCTCTTTTTAAATCCACTTCAATCAGTGAAGATTAAGGGAGGAGACAGGTTAAATAAGGATTTATAATCATTGAGACATGGATTGTGTACATATGCCATTCAGAGGGTGAATGGGCAAGACAAAAGATTTAAGTGCCTTTGAACAGGGTCTGCTAGTAGGTGCCAGGGGCACCTGTTTGAGGGTGGCCAGAACTGCACCACTGCTGGGTTTTTCACATTCAACAGTTTCCTGTGTGGATGAAGAATGGTCCACCAACCAAAAGACATCCAGCCAACTTGACACACCTGTGGGAAGCATTGTAAGTCAATATGGGCCAGCTTCCCTGTGGAACGCTTTCTACACCTTGTAGTCCATGCCCCCGACGAACTGAGGCTGTTCTGATGTCAAAAGGCAATGCGCAACTCAATGTTTTGTACACTCAGTGTAGGTTTACACTTACGGTTCCGGAGGTCTTGGAGGACTTGAAGACAGAGGGGCTGGGGACCACGGATTCTTGCAGGCGATGGTAGTCGTTGGGGCTCTCGAAGGGGTTACGGATAGCTGCCCTCCCTGGAGTCTCAGGAGTGATCTGGACATCTGGAAGATCTCCCATAGTCTGGCCACAAACCTGAACCCATTGATGCAGGAATTCAAACATGAATCAGCTTTGATCCAGTATAAATAGTATGCTAATCTAAGTACTAGAGAAAGCCAAACAATTACTGTAATACTATCAAGAGAACAAACCTTACTTACGTGAAAGAGTAGCTAGCTAACGTTAGCTAAACTAGCTGGCTGTTGGTCCCACAATCTAGTACATACTAGCTATCCCAAACGTTTCGTTAAATGCCTGGCTAGCTAAGGCTTCGGCAACTATTCTGAGAGGTTCATTTGATAGATCTATTCGATATGTTATTTTATATTACAGCCCTGATACTTACAGCAGCTGCAGAAGTTTTCAACACAACCAAAATAAGGTTCCAGAGTCAGTTGTTTCAAACGTTAATTTCAATTTTCCCACAACCCCCATTGACCAATAGAAATTAACAGGAAGTGCCTGATAACCAATCCGATTGAAGATTTCAGAACGCTCCAAATTTACATCGACGTCACTTCCTTTCGCTTGTGTGGTCGTTAGTAAGCTAACTAGCAAAGTATATACTCATGGTAGACTTTATCAACAAATGTACAATTTCTAATTTATCCAAATGACGGGGTTGTGATAGTAGAAGTATTTTTGTAAATCAGCTTGAACTGTTGAAGTTGCAGTTGAGTTAATCTCGGAGGTCCCACACGAACTGATCATGGCTAGCAGTGCTAATGCTAACAACATGAATGCTGTCCGAGAAACGATGGATGGTGAGTTAGCTAACGTTATCTTGCTAGGTTATGATAATGTCTGTTGTAGAACCTAGATATGTGTTTTTACCAATGTGACACACTATTGATTGCAATGCCTCAAGATTGGCTTGACAGTAAGGTAGTTAGCTAGGTAACTTTAGCTAGCTATTTATCACATTTCGTAATGTACCCATGGCAACAATCCACCACACAGCAGTATTAGTGAGGACACTTATCTTGAAAGGCGACATGGTTTAAACAATACAGCTCGTTATGTGCCAGACAATGGGTAGCTATGGTGCCAATTTCATGTTGTTATTTTCTCTCCTACTTTTCCCCACAAGTGCTGCTGGAGATCTCTAGGCTATTGAACACAGGACTGGACATGGAGTCTCTGTCTATCTGTGTCAGGCTGTGTGAGCAGGGCATCAACCCAGAGGCCCTGTCCTCTGTCATCAAGGAGCTACGTAAAGCCTCCGATTCACTAAAAGTAAGGCCATGTTCAGGGGACAGGGATAGGTACTTACAGAATGGAGTCAATAGAGACACAATAGAACAAGGTTGCCCACACTTTTGAGAACCAAATGTTGTCTGGACCAAGTTTGTCCCGTGGGCCCAGCTATAGAGACTCAATAGGACTAGGACTAAATGGACTCTGCTCTGTACAGGATGGTAGCTCTCCAGGAACAGGGTTGGAGAGCCCTGTATTAGACTCTGCTCTATACAGGACTGTAGCTCTCCAGGAACAGGGTTGGAGAGTCCTGTATTAGACTCTGCTCTGTACAGGACTGTAGCTCTCCAGGAACAGGGTTGGAGAGCCCTGTATTAGACTCTGCTCTGTACAGGACCGTAGCTCTCCAGGAACAGGGTTGGAGAGCCCTGTATTAGACTCTGCCCTGTACAGGACTGTAGCTCTCCAGGAACAGGGTTGGAGAGCCCTGTATTAGACTCTGCTCTGTACAGGACTGTAGCTCTCCAGGAACAGGGTTGGAGAGTCCTGTATTAGACTCTGCTCTGTACAGGACTGTAGCTCTCCAGGAACAGGGTTGGAGAGCCCTGTATTAGACTCTGCTCTGTACAGGACTGTAGCTCTCCAGGAACAGGGTTGGAGAGCCCTGTATTAGACTCTGCTCTGTACAGGACTGTAGCTCTCCAGGAACAGGGTTGGAGAGCCCTGTATTAGACTGCTCTGTACAGGACTGTAGCTCTCCAGGAACAGGGTTGGAGAGCCCTGTATTAGACTCTGCCCTGTACAGGACTGTAGCTCTCCAGGAACAGGGTTGGAGAGCCCTGTATTAGACTCTGCTCTGTACAGGACCGTAGCTCTCCAGGAACAGGGTTGGAGAGCCCTGTATTAGACTCTGCTCTGTACAGGACTGTAGCTCTCCAGGAACAGGGTTGGAGAGCCCTGTATTAGACTGCTCTGTACAGGACTGTAGCTCTCCAGGAACAGGGTTGGAGAGCCCTGTATTAGACTCTGCCCTGTACAGGACAAGGTCAATTGCTGTGGTTATCCTTCACATAACCACCACTGTTTTAATGAGTCCATTATGCTTCAATCTGATAGGCTAGATTTTTTTCTGACTGGATCTAGATACCTCCATCTCTGCCTCACCACTGTGTTGCACCTGTAGTCACAAACTTCATGTGTAAAAAATCTGCCAATATTTGTCTGCCTTCTGTTCCAGGCTTCTGACAACTGAAGATCTGAGACGGATCCCAACAAAACAATTCTGCTGAGCGGAAGTCTTTTCACGCAGTCAAGTTTCACAATATTGCCAAATAGTGAGCGTGTATTACCCTGACCTATTCCTCGTGCCTCTGGATTTGATCCCTGGCTTCATTTGAAGAAAAATGGTGTGTGTTTAACATTTGGTCTGGCAACATCAGTGGCCAATTCTCCTTGTGTTCCTGTCATCAACTTGGTGTGCAAATCTGACAATATGAATGACTGCAATGCCCTGATATCCAGTGTTTCAGTACCCCTCCCTCCCTCAATCATATAGGTTGTCAGTTCAGTCGTCTTTCTTCTGACTGAAGGAAGCCTAATGATTGGCACTCCCCATCATCACACAGTGCTACAATGATGGGTTGTTTTCGATTCCTTCATGGCTTTTTGGATGTGTAAAAAAAAAGTCTTATTTATTGCGAATTGTGTGTAGTTTTATATGAATTTAAGGTCTGTTTTTTTCCTTCAATGTCTGGCATGTCAAAGTAATTTTTTCTCTATCTCTCGAAGTGTCCAGGATTGTCAATGATGGATGGAACTCAATATTAAAAATAGTTGCATTTTATATCCACCAGGTGGCAGTGTTTCTTTACTTACTCATTAGATCATGATAATTCAGAAGTACTATACTTTTATTTATTTTTTATTTATTTCACCTTTATTTAACCAGGTAGGCTAGTTGAGAACAAGTTCTCATTTGCAACTGCGACCTGGCCAAGATAAAGCATAGCAGTGTGAACAGACAACACAGAGTTACACATGGAGTAAACAATTAACAAGTCAATAACACAGTAGAAAAAAGGGGAGTCTATATACATTGTGTGCAAAAGGCATGAGGAGGTACAGTTTACCAGTAGAAAAGTTTACCTAGTTAAATTAAAGAGTCATAAATAAGTGTAGATACTATATCCTCCAAGTCCTCTGTCTGCAATGTTCTTCTGTTGAGGAATTCTCTGAAAAGGACACCTGGACTCCTGAGTGGTGCAGTGGTCTAAGGCACTGCATCTCAGTGCAAGAGGTGTCACTACAGACCCTGGTTCGATTCCAGGCTGTATCACAACTGGCTGTGATTGGGAGACCCATAGGGCAGCATCCACAATTGGCCCAGTGTCATTAGGGTTTGGCCGGGGTAGGCCGTCATTGTAAATAAGAATTTGCTCTTGACTTGCCTAGTTAAATATCTTTCAATTGGAGATCTCAGGAAAATGTCTCTGCACAAGCAATAAGAACGAAGAAGGTATGGAACTAGTGGGTAACTAGCCCCCCCCTAAGAACAATGTCTAATTGCTGACACAAAAAAAGCTACATTTGGAGAAAAAATTGTATGTGGATGAAGGTCATGCTTTGGCGAATAAACTATAAAGGGAAATAAATGGCTATTCACTTTTTTAGTTTAGTTATTTTATGAAATGTTTTTAGGAAAGGGGTGTTTTAAAGTGCCTGCGGTGCCAGTTACCCCGGTAGCAGATTGTGCCAGTTGCCCGGTAGCAGATTGTGCCAGTTGCCCCGGTAGCAGATTGTGCCAGTTACCCCGGTTGCAGATTGTGCCAGTTACCCCGGTAGCAGATTGTGCCAGTTACCCCGGTAGCAGATTGTGCCAGTTACCCCGGTAGCAGATTGTGCCAGTTGCCCCGGTAGCAGATTGTGCCAGTTACCCCGGTAGCAGATTGTGCCAGTTGCCCCGGTAGCAGATTGTGCCAGTTACCCCGGTAGCAGATTGTGCCAGTTACCCCGGTAGCAGATTGTGCCAGTTACCCCGGTAGCAGATTGTGCCAGTTACCCCGGTAGCAGATTGTGCCAGTTGCCCCGGTAGCAGATTGTGCCAGTTACCCCGGTAGCAGATTGTGCCAGTTACCCCGGTAGCAGATTGTGCCATAGGGTTTCACACAAGTGTGTTAAAATCCATTTAATCAGTTTAACTTAGACATTCTTTAGTAAGTAATACTGAAAATCTAAGTCTAGTTGTTTTTATTTGAATTATTTTAATAAAATATGTGGGGGGGAATGGTGTCACCATTAATATCCGCACTATGAAGAGATTTGATGTAAAGTCCCTCTTTTTAACTCACCTGCACATTCATTTTCTTTGCTCTTTGTTCCTTTTCAATACAATCCATGATGTACAATTGCACTAAATATGATTTGAATAATGCACGTTTTTAAATCCCAGCAGTCTTTTAAATTTCATTCAGGATCAAAATGTTTTCAATAGTTGTTTTTAATTCATACAAAAAAAATCTTAATTGGAATTAATATAACTAATAATATAAAATGACAATAGGGTATAACATTTAATAACTTAACTAATTAATTCAGTGTAACATTGATGTGGCAGTTTTCTTATGTTCTGCTATTGCATTTGTACATACAGTACCAGTCAAAAGTGTAGACACTCCGACTCATTCAAGGGTTTTTTCTTTATTTGTACTATTTTCTGCATTGTAGAATAATAAGGCAAAGGGTGGCTACTTTGAAGAATCTCAAATATAAAATATATTTTGATTTGTTTAACACTTTTTTGTTTACTACATGATTCCATATGTGTTATTTCATAGTTTTGATGTCTTCACTGTCATTCTACAATGTAGGAAATAGTCTAAATAAAGAAAACCCTTGAATGAGTCGGCGTGTCCAAACTGTTGACTGGTAGTGTAGGTCACAAATAAAGCGATTCCCAGTCAAATTGGACTATGAGCACAACTCATGAGTTCCACTCCTACACTGCTCAGACCTAATCCAGTCCCCACCTGTGACTGAAAACAGGGGGAGAGATGCCAATTTAAAAACTCTCAAACACTTGGCTAGCTATCTAGTTATATGACATAAAATGCTGTGTAAAACAGCTAAAAGGCTATAACGTAACATTAACTGTAAAGCTATCAGTCACTGGTGGAAACATTTACAACTGCAATTAAGCTACATTATCTTTTTAATGTATTTTACCTCAGACGATCTGGTCGTAAGGAGGTGGCTAGCTAGCACGCCTAGCAGCTTATGCTAACTAGCTAGCACGCCTAGCAGTTTATGCTAACTAGCTAGCTGGCTAGCATTTACTGCTAGTGAAGTTGCTAGCAAGCAAGTTGGTATAAACTAGCGCTAAGTGGGCTAGTCATTTTCTAAATGACAGTAAGAAACACATTCATAACCAGAAAGGGATAACTACCCCTTGGGGGGGGGCAAGCTGCACTCAGCCAACATATTACTACTTTACTAAAAAATAATCTACATGTTTCTCTCTTGATTATTTATTTTAAGGCTCTCCTACTTGTATATTTAAACAACAATTATAGATCTAACTATATTCGTATATATCTACAACTTTTTCAACATTTCAAATAATTTAATCAATTTATCACAAAATCGGTTTTGTTGAAATATCTCCAAAAGTTGTGATGAGGACATTTTTGTTGTTGAGTAAGAGCAGTGACAGACTAGGGGATGTGTTGGGAAGGGGCAGTAAACCCCCTACTGCCTTAATCTTGGGTGGGTGTTGCTTTTTACATTTACATTTAAGTCATTTAGCAGACGCTCTTATCCAGAGCGACTTACAAATTGGTGCATTCACCTTATGACATCCAGTGGAACAGTAGTGCATCTATTTTGCTTTTTAAGGGTGCACTGATGAACTGTTAACAAGGCTAGTTGTTCCCTTCAGCAGGGCCCTTCCAAGGTGCCCTGCACAGTGGCTGAACATGTGTTTCCTGTGTTGTGGGAGCAGTAAGACACATGTGGTCTATCAAATACAGTCAGGCATTTAATAGATATATCTACCCAGGCAAACCGTATGTAGTGTATTGGCATCTCTGGGTTGGGGCCCCCAGTCTATCATCAAGACAAATGATGGGCATCACAGACTCGTTTTAATCTCCATAACAAGAGACTCACTGTGTTGGAAATGAATGAAAACAAGATTGTCTTTCATTTGAGTTGATGTGAAACGCGCAGGCAGCCAGCTGCTAAATGTGGAGGAATGAAGAAGAGAAGAAGAATCAACATTTAGCTTCGGTAGGTGAGAAAAGACTTCCATTTGTTCCCCGCCGCTGGCTCGGAGATAAATTAGCTTGTTTGTCTACCAGCCATCTGTTTGGTATTTGATATGTGCTGCGCACGGGACCCACCGTATCGAATACGGCGCGAGATGAACAGCATCATCATCATCTTGAGGCTGTAAATATGAGAGTTTATCATCATCATGTTGTAGGCTACAATAATAGTTGATGACCAATGGGGATGTTAGGATACAGCCAGCTGTGGCTGCTGAGACTAACCATATTACAATCAATGATGATTACATTACAAATATATTGTAGGCCTACAGTTAATGATGGAAATCAGACCTGTCTTTGTTATCATCACATTTCCAAATAGCTCAATCGTCTGCTTGTAGCACTGAAAGCGGCAATCAGCAGTAGAAACGATAACAAAGCGCCCCCCTGTTTCGCCCCCCACCCCTGTTTCGGTAAAAAGCTGAGGGATGGGGCTGGAGAAATTTCACAGTTTACAGTTTATAGTTAGAGCTATTGATGCAAGGACTGACCATCCATGATATCAACATGTTCATTTTAACCATGTTTCATATCGTGTTTGTTTACATGTACTTTGTTTATAAACACTGTAGTAAAACAAGCTTATCTTTTGGGTTCTGATGGGGTACGACAGTTGAACTGAGTTCATGAGGCATTTATACTTTATATTCTTCAAGAATCAATGGGTACATATCATTCATTTATACAAATTAAGTCCAAAAATGGATGTAGCAACTGCTGATTTCCCCTTTAAACATTGTGACCTTAGCATAGGTTATTCAGTATACAGTGTACTTCCTAGAAGCCTTTTTCCATAGGCTCAGTGAACGTTACAGCAGTTACTTCAATCCTGGGCCTGTAGTCAGATCAACAACGAGTGACTCTTCCTCAGGAACACAGCCTAGCAACTCCATTACCGTTAGTTGACTGAAGAGGAGAGCAGTAAGGTCTGACAGCAGTTACTTCAGTCCTGGGCCTGTAGTCAGATCAACAACGAGTGACTCTTCCTCAGGAACACAGCCTAGCAACTCCATTACCGTTAGTTGACTGAAGAGGAGAGCAGTAAGGTCTGACAGCAGTTACTTCAGTCCTGGGCCTGTAGTCAGATCAACAACGAGTGACTCTTCCTCAGGAACACAGCCTAGCAACTCCATTACCGTTAGTTGACTGAAGAGGAGAGCAGTAAGGTCTGACAGCAGTTACTTCAGTCCTGGGCCTGTAGTCAGATCAACAACGAGTGACTCTTCCTCAGGAACACAGCCTAGCAACTCCATTACCGTTAGTTGACTGAAGAGGAGAGCAGTAAGGTCTGACAGCAGTTACTTCAGTCCTGGGCCTGTAGTCAGATCAACAACGAGTGACTCTTCCTCAGGAACACAGCCTAGCAACTCCATTACCGTTAGTTGACTGAAGAGGAGAGCAGTAAGGTCTGACAGCAGTTACTTCAGTCCTGGGCCTGTAGTCAGATCAACAACGAGTGACTCTTCCTCAGGAACACAGCCTAGCAACTCCATTACCGTTAGTTGACTGAAGAGGAGAGCAGTAAGGTCTGACAGCAGTTACTTCAACCCTGGGCCTGTAGTCAGATCAACAACGAGTGACTCCATTACCATTAGTTGACTAGGAGAGCTATAAGGTCTGAAAGGTGTCCTTGCCCCTGTTTTTAATCAAGCCTAATACAATTAAATTGTGTGTGTTTCTGTCAATAAAAAGAACCCGGATTTGGAGCGGAGCTGAGCTGGCCTTGACTCCTGCTGTTTGCTTTGTTCATTAACAGGAGATGAGCAGATGGCTGTTGGTCTGACGGTCGCTCTGCCTCTCCTCTCTCTACCCTGTCTGTCTCCTCTCTCTACCCTGTCTGTCTGTCTCCTCTCTCTACCCTGTCTGTCTGTCTCCTCTCTCTACTCTGTCTGTCTCCTCTCTCTACCCTGTCTGTCTGTCTCCTCTCTCTACCCTGTCTGTCTCCTCTCTCTACCCTGTCTGTCTGTCTCCTCTCTCTACCCTGTCTGTCTCCTCTCTCTACCCTTTCTGTCTGTCTCCTCTCTCTACCCTGTCTGTCTCCTCTCTCTACACTGTCTGTCTCCTCTCTCTACCCTGTCTGTCTCCTCTCTCTACCCTGTCTGTCTATCTCCTCTCTCTACCCTGTCTGTCTGTCTCCTCTCTCTACCCTGTCTGTCTGTCTCCTCTCTCTACCCTGTCTGTCTCCTCTCTCTACTCTGTCTGTCTCCTCTCTCTACCCTGTCTGTCTCCTCTCTAGCCTGTCTGTCTCCTCTCTCTACCCTGTCTGTCTCCTCTCTCTACCCTGTCTGTCTGTCTCCTCTCTCTACCCTTTCTGTCTGTCTCCTCTCTCTACCCTGTCTGTCTGTCTCCTCTTTCTACCCTGTCTGTCTGTCTCCTCTCTCTACCCTGTCTGTCTCCTCTCTCTACTCTGTCTGTCTCCTCTCTAGCCTGTCTGTCTCCTCTCTCTACCCTGTCTGTCTGTCTCCTCTCTCTACCCTGTCTGTCTCCTCTCTCTACCCTGTCTGTCTGTCTCCTCTCTCTACTCTGTCTGTCTGTCTCCTCTTTCTACCCTGTCTGTCTGTCTCCTCTTTCTACCCTGTCTGACTCCTCTCCTTTCTCCTCTTTCCTGACATCTAAAAAGGTGGGCAGAATCAGAATGAGGACAGGATCAGGACAATGTTAGGACCAGCTATAAATGTGGCTAATGTCTCTCCCTCCCTCCCTCTCTCTCATTCCTGTCTCACCCTCCCTCTCTCTCATTCCTGTCTCTCCCTCTCTCTCATTCCTGTCTCACCCTCCCTCACTCTCATTGCTGTCTCACCCTCCCTCTCTCTCATTCCTGTCTCTCCCTCCCTCTCTCTCATTCCTGTCTCTCCCTCCCTCACTCTCATTCCTGTCTCTCCCTCCCTCTCTCTCATTCCTGTCTCTCCCTCCCTCTCTCTCATTCCTGTCTCTCCCTCCCTCTCTCTCATTCCTGTCTCTCCCTCCCTCACTCTCATTCCTGTCTCTCCCTCCCTCACTCTCATTCCTGTCTCACCCTCCCTCTCTCTCATTTCTGTCTCACCCTCCCTCTCTCTCATTCCTGTCTCACCCTCCCTCTCTCCCTCCCTCCCTCTCTCTCATTCCTGTCTCACCCTCCCTCTTTCTCATTCCTGTCTCACCCTCCCTCTCTCTCATTCCTGTCTCACCCTCCCTCTCTCTCATTCCTGTCTCTCCCTCCCTCTCTCCCTCCCTCCCTCTCTCTCATTCCTGTCTCACCCTCCCTATCTCTCATTCCTGTCTCACCCTCCCTCTCTCTCATTCCTGTCTCACCCTCCCTCTCTCTCATTCCTGTCTCATCCTCCCTCTCTCTCATTCCTGTCTCTCCCTCTCTCTCATTCCTGTCTCACCCTCCCTATCTCTCATTCCTGTCTCACCCTCCCTCTCTCTCATTCCTGTCTCACCCTCCCTCTCTCTCATTCCTGTCTCATCCTCCCTCTCTCTCATTCCTGTCTCTCCCTCTCTCTCATTCCTGTCTCACCCTCCCTCTCTCATTCCTGTCTCACCCTCCCTCTCTCTCATTCCTGTCTCACCCTCCCTCTATCTCATTCCTGTCTCACCCTCCCTCTATCCCCCATCGGTCTCTCTCTCTCCCTCCATTACACTTCTACAGCACAATGTGACCAGGCAGGCAGGCAGGCAGGGTGTGTGTGTGTGTCTGTGTGTCTGTGTGTGTGCGTGTGGATCCAGCTGTTAGGAGGGCCTGCCTGGACAGAGACGTCAGCCCCTTTCCCTTAAACACACACAACACACTGCTGGCCCCTGCACCTGGGCCTTGTTAAAGAGGTAATGATGGTAGCTACAGGGTAAACAACTATAAAGTGCTGGTGCTGATTGGTGATTGGCTGAACAGGAGCAGGAAGTCTGACTGAAGTCTGATACTTGTGTTTGTTCCTGGGGTTGTTTTGCTGTTTCCATGCTCCTTCGGGGACAATAAAGATATATTGAATTTAAACTAATTTAATTTAATGAGAGCTGTCTGTGTGGATGAAGTAGATTTAATAGATATATTCTGAGCTTTGTGCTGAGAAACTTGAATTGAGAAACGGCAGTATGAAAGTGGACAGTTTATTACCAAGACGTCTGTGTCATTGAGTGAATAGGATGGGCTGCAGTACAATGATATATTTCAATAGAAAACCTTTATGAAAGGGTTGGATTTCACTGAG
This sequence comes from Oncorhynchus nerka, assembly GCF_034236695.1. NCBI lineage: Eukaryota > Metazoa > Chordata > Actinopteri > Salmoniformes > Salmonidae > Oncorhynchus > Oncorhynchus nerka. Next base: position 6,942,592 of record NC_088397.1, read on the forward strand.
CCCAAGTCCAACATAATAACACTCCTCTCATTCTCTTTCTCCTATTCAACATTCTCTTTCTCCTATTCAACATTCTCTTTCTCCTATTCAACATTCTCTTTCTCCTATTCAACATTCTCTTTCTCCTATTCAACATTCTCTTTCTTCTGGCTTGATTGACACTTTAACCTCATTCTGAATGTGTAAAATGTTATAGCTTAGATCATTTTTCCCCCCACAATAGACGTTTGAATAATGTAATTCCTTCATATGACCTGGTCTGTTACATTGGCCAGTGTTTTTACTCCAGAAAGGAAACCTGCCAGAAGGAAATGATCAGGGGTGTGATAATGTTTCTGACTTGTCACCATGTTTCTGTCATTCACTACTAGGGTGTGATAAGGTGTCACCATGTCACTACTAGGGTGTGATAATGCTGTGTCACCATGTTTCTAGGGTGTGATAACTGTGTGATAATGCTGTGTCAACATGTTTCACTACCAGGGTGTGATAATGCTGTGTCATCATGTTTCACTACCAGGGTGTGATAATGCTGTGTCACCATGTTTCACTACTAGGGTGTGATAATGCTGTGTCAACATGTTTCACTACTGGGGTGTGATAATGCTGTGTCATCATGTTTCACTACCAGGGTGTGATAATGCTGTGTCACCATGTTTCACTACTGGGGTGTGATAATGCTGTGTCACCATGTTTCACTACTGGGGTGTGATAATGCTGTGTCAACATGTTTCACTACCAGGGTGTGATAATGCTGTGTCACCATGTTTCACTACTTGCTTAGCAGTGACATCGCTCTCTCTTGTTCTCTCTCTTTCTTTTTCTTTCTCTCTCATTCTGTTGATATCGTCTATGTGCTAGTTTTTAGAAACTGGGCACAAATCAATGGCCTGATCTCCACACCAACACCCTTGACTTGTCATTCATGCTGCCAGTGATAGGTAACCTGTCCTTGACTTGTCATTCATGCTGCCAGTGATAGGTAACCTGTCCTTGACTTGTCATTCATGCTACCAGTGATAGGTAACCTGTCCTTGACTTGTCATTCATGCTGCCAGTGATAGGTAACCTGTCCTTGACTTGTCATTCATGCTACCAGTGATAGGTAACCTGTCCTTGACTTGTCATTCATGCTGCCAGTGATAGTTAACCTGTCCTTGACTTGTCATTCATGCTGCCAGTGATAGTTAACCTGTCCTTGACTTGTCATTCATGCTGCCAGTGATAGTTAACCTGTCCTTGACTTGTCATTCATGCTGCCAGTGATAGTTAACCTGTCCTTGACTTGTCATTCATGCTGCCAGTGATAGGTAACCTGTCCTTGACTTGTCATTCATGCTGCCAGTGATAGTTAACCTGTCCTTGACTTGTCATTCATGCTGCCAGTGATAGTTAACCTGTCCTTGACTTGTCATTCATGCTGCCAGTGATAGTTAACCTGTCCTTGACTTGTCATGCTGCCAGTGATAGTTAACCTGTCCTTGACTTGTCATTCACGCTGCCAGTGATAGTTAACCTGTCCTTGACTTGTCATTCACGCTGCCAGTGATAGTTAACCTGTCCTTGACTTGTCATTCATGCTGCCAGTGATAGTTAACCTGTCCTTGACTTGTCATTCATGCTGCCAGTGATAGTTAACCTGTCCTTGACTTGTCATTCATGCTGCCAGTGATAGTTAACCTGTCCTCGACTTGTCATTCATGCTGCCAGTGATAGTTAACCTGTCCTTGACTTGTCATTCATGCTGCCAGTGATAGTTAACCTGTCCTTGACTTGTCATTCATGCTGCCAGTGATAGTTAACCTGTCCTTGACTTGTCATTCATGCTGCCAGTGATAGGTAACCTGTCCTTGACTTGTCATTCATGCTACCAGTGATAGGTAACCTGTCCTTGACTTGTCATTCATGCTGCCAGTGATAGTTAACCTGTCCTTGACTTGTCATTCACGCTGCCAGTGATAGGTAACCTGTCCTTGACTTGTCATTCATGCTGCCAGTGATAGGTAACCTGTCCTTGACTTGTCATTCATGCTGCCAGTGATAGTTAACCTGTCCTTGACTTGTCATTCATGCTGCCAGTGATAGTTAACCTGTCCTTGACTTGTCATTCATGCTGCCAGTGATAGTTAACCTGTCCTCGACTTGTCATTCATGCTGCCAGTGATAGTTAACCTGTCCTTGACTTGTCATTCATGCTGCCAGTGATAGTTAACCTGTCCTTGACTTGTCATTCATGCTGCCAGTGATAGTTAACCTGTCCTTGACTTGTCATTCATGCTGCCAGTGATAGTTAACCTGTCCTTGACTTGTCATTCATGCTGCCAGTGATAGTTAACCTGTCCTTGACTTGTCATTCATGCTGCCAGTGATAGTTAACCTGTCCTTGACTTGTCATTCACGCTGCCAGTGATAGTTAACCTGTCCTTGACTTGTCATTCATGCTGCCAGTGATAGGTAACCTGTCCTTGACTTGTCATTCATGCTGCCAGTGATAGGTAACCTGTCCTTGACTTGTCATTCATGCTACCAGTGATAGTTAACCTGTCCTTGACTTGTCATTCATGCTGCCAGTGATAGGTAACCTGTCCTTGACTTGTCATTCATGCTGCCAGTGATAGTTAACCTGTCCTTGACTTGTCATTCATGCTACCAGTGATAGTTAACCTGTCCTTGACTTGTCATTCATGCTACCAGTGATAGTTAACCTGTCCTTGACTTGTCATTCATGCTACCAGTGATAGGTAACCTGTCCTTGACTTGTCATTCATGCTGCCAGTGATAGTTAACCTGTCCTTGACTTGTCATTCACGCTGCCAGTGATAGGTAACCTGTCCTTGACTTGTCATTCATGCTGCCAGTGATAGGTAACCTGTCCTCATCATTCTCAGGAGCAATAAACTAACACATGTGGTTGTTGTCATTCAAATGTATTGAAGGACTGATGGGTGTTGAGGGACTGATGGGTATTGAGGGACTGATTGGTATTGAGGGACTGATGGGTATTGAGGGACTGATTGGTATTGAGGGACTGATGGATATTGAGGGACTGATGGGTATTGAGGGACTGATGGGTATTGAGGGACTGATTGGTATTGAGGGACTGATGGATATTGAGGGACTGATGGATATTGAGGGACTGATGGGTATTGAAGGACTGATGGGTATTGAAGGACTGATGGATATTGAGGGACTGATGGATATTGAGGGACTGATGGGTGATGGTAGGACTGATTGAGGACTGGTATTGAGGGACTGATGGATATTGAGGGACTGATGGGTATTGAGGGACTGATGGATATTGAGGGACTGATGGGTATTGAAGGACTGATGGGTATTGAGGGACTGATGGATATTGAGGGACTGATGGGTATTGAAGGACTGATGGGTATTGAAGGACTGATGGATATTGAGGGACTGATGGGTATTGAGGGACTGATGGGTATTGAGGGACTGATGGATATTGAGGGACTGATGGGTATTGAAGGACTAATGGGTATTGACCATTAGAAGACATAAGACGGAGACAGATGAGAATGTTTGTATTCTTTTTTCATCTAGCTGATCTACTGCATTACAATACACAATACAATGTCTTTACTTTATGTACATAGCATTCCATGGGTCAGGAGTCCTTTCCCTTTCATCTGATATACAACAATGGCAAAGGCCTAACTGTCATTTTTCATCACTAGAATAAACAGCAAAAACAAATACTGTAATGAAACATTGTATCAATTTATGTACAGAAATAACGTAATAAATTAACCTCTAGATTTAGCGACCTTCGTGACATTATGCTTTAAAACATTGAAATCTTATAAAACTTGAGATAGGAATACAAGTCAAACATGGGAAGTGGATTTGTCCTTCTCTGAGCATTCAGGCTGGTTTAAATAAAGTAGAAAAATCTCTCCTTCAGTTCCACTTTGCTGTGATTGTGTTTCTGTGAAAGACATTGGTAAGTAACACTGTTATCACAATTCTTTGATTATTTGTTCTGTGTTGTGTATTGTCAGTCTTTTATGACAGCGAAACGTCCATGATGTTGCTGCTGCAAGTCCCTGGAATCTCTTCAATGGTGCTCGAATCGATCTTCTCTTCTCTCCATGTTGTCTTCAATACATCACTGTGGTTTTCAGGAAGAGTCTTCCATCTGAGAAACAACAGGTGAAAAACAAATGGTAAACAACGATAGTAAACTAAGATGGTCAACAATGATAGTAAACTAAGATGGTCAACAACGATAGTAAACTAAGATGGTCAACAACGATAGTAAACTAAGATGGTCAACAACGATAGTAAACTAAGATGGTCAACAACGATAGTAAACTAAGATGATCAACAAAGATAGTAAACTAAGATGGTCAACAAAGATGGTAAACAACGATAGTAAACTAAGATGGTCAACAACGATAGTAAACTAAGATGGTCAACAATGATAGTAAACTAAGATGGTCAACAATGATAGTAAACTAAGATCGTCAACAATGATAGTAAACTAAGATGGTCAACAATGATAGTAAACTAAGATGGTCAACTAAGATGATGAGCAAAGATAGTAAACTAAGATGATGAGCAAAGACAGTAAACTAAGATGATGAGCAAAGATAGTAAACTAAGATGATGAGCAAAGATAGTAAACTAAGATGATGAGCAAAGATAGTAAACTAAGATGATGAGCAAAGATAGTAAACTAAGATGATGAGCAAAGATAGTAAACTAAGATGATGAGCAAAGATAGTAAACTAAGATGATGAGCAAAGATAGTATACTATAAGATGATCAAAGATAGTAAACTAAGATGATGAGCAAAGATAGTATACTATAAGATGATGAGCAAAGATAGTAAACTAAGATGATGAGCAAAGATAGTAAACTAAGATGATGAGCAAAGATAGTATACTATAAGATGATCAAAGATAGTAAACTAAGATGATGAGCAAAGATAGTATACTATAAGATGATGAGCAAAGATAGTAAACTAAGATGATGAGCAAAGATAGTAAACTAAGATGATGAGCAAAGATAGTAAACTAAGATGATGAGCAAAGATAGTAAACTAAGATGATGAGCAAAGATAGTATACTATAAGATGATGAGCAAAGATAGTAAACTAAGATGATGAGCAAAGATAGTAAACTAAGATGATGAGCAAAGATAGTAAACTAAGATGATGAGCAAAGTTAGTAAACTAAGATGATGAGCAAAGATAGTATACTATAAGATGATGAGCAAAGATAGTAAACTAAGATGATGAGCAAAGATAGTAAACTAAGATGATGAGCAAAGATAGTAAACTAAGATGATGAGCAAAGATAGTAAACTAAGATGATGAGCAAAGATAGTATACTATAAGATGATAAGCAAAGATAGTAAACTAAGATGACCAAAGATAGCAAACTAAGATGATGAGCAAAGATAGTATACTATAAGATGATAAGCAAAGATAGTAAACTAAGATGACCAAAGATAGTAAACTAAGATGACCAAAGATAGCAAACTAAAATACACAAGAGTATTGTTCTGTATATATAAATCCAACAAGTATGTTTTGTTTTCTAGGGCCTCTCGTCTGTTGTCTGTTAAAAACGCTCTTTGGAAAGATTTATTACTGCATGTAAGTTATGCAAATGATGTCTATGCAAATACATCAGGAGGACAATTAAGACAGCCATTAATTACGGGGCCTTGCTCTTTTTTTTGCTTCACTGACATTAAATTAAATTTCCCTTTTAACGGTTTAGATGTTTGATCTGCTAACAAAGAGGGAGCAAGTCCCTGTCGGGGAACTCTGCAGCAGAGAGAGAGAGAGAGAGAGAGAGGGGGGTAGATGGGGACTGGAGCAGAGAGAGAGAGAGAGGGGGGTAGATGGGGACTGGAGCAGAGAGAGGGGGGTAGATGGGGACTGGAGCAGAGAGAGAGAGAGAGAGAGGGGGTAGATGGGGACTGGAGCAGAGAGAGAGAGAGAGAGAGGGGGGGTAGATGGGGACTGGAGCAGAGAGAGAGGGGGGTAGATGGGGACTGGAGCAGCAGAGAGAGAGAGAGAGAGAGAGAGAGAGAGGGGGTAGATGGGGACTGGAGCAGAGAGAGAGAGGGGGGTAGATGGGGACTGGAGCAGAGAGAGAGAGGGGTAGATGGGGACTGGAGCAGAGAGTGAGAGAGAGAGAGAGAGGGGGTAGATGGGGACTGGGGGCAGAGAGAGAGAGGGGGGTAGATGGGGACTGGAGCAGAGAGAGAGAGAGGGGGTAGATGGGGACTGGAGCAGAGAGAGAGAGAGAGAGAGAGGGGTAGATGGGGACTGGAGCAGAGAGAGAGAGAGAGAGAGTCAGGGGGGGATAGATGGGGACTGGAGCAGAGAGAGAGAGAGAGGGGGGTAGATGGGGACTGGAGCAGAGAGAGAGAGAGAGAGAGGGGATAGATGGGGACTGGAGAGGAGAGAGAGAGAGGGGTAGATGGGGACTGGAGCAGAGAGAGAGAGAGAGAGGGTAGATTGGGACTGGAGCAGAGAGAGAGAGAGAGGGGGTAGATGGGGACTGGAGCAGAGAGAGAGAGAGAGGGGTAGATGGGGACTGGGGCAGAGAGAGAGAGAGAGGGGGTAGATGGGGACTGGAGCAGGAGAGAGAGAGGGGGTAGATGGGGACTGTGGGGGGACTGCAGCAGAGAGAGAGAGGGGGTAGATGGGGACTGGAGCAGGAGAGAGAGAGGGGTAGATGGGGACTGGGGCAGGAGAGAGAGAGGGGTAGATGGGGTCTGGGTCTGGAGCAGGAAAGAGAGGGGGTAGATGGAGTCTGAGGGGGGACCCTGCAGCAGGAGAGAGAGGGGGTAGATGGGGACTGGAGCAGGAGAGAGAGGGGGTAGATGGGGTCTGTGGGGGAACTCTGCAGCAGGAGAGAGAGGGGGTAGATGGGGACTGGAGCAGGAGAGAGAGAGAGGGGGTAGATGTGGACTGGAGCAGGAGAGAGAGAGGGGGTAGATGGGGTCTGTGGGGGACTGGAGCAGGAGAGAGAGAGAGGGGGTAGATGGGGTCTGTGGGGGACTCTGCAGCAGAGAGAGAGAGAGAGGGGGTAGATGGGGTCTGTGGGGAACTCTGTAGCAGAGAGAGGGGGGTAGATGGGGTCTGTGGAGGGACTCTGCAGCAGAAGAGAGAGAGGGGGTAGATGGGGTCTGTGAGGGACTCTGCACCAGAAGAGAGAGAGGGGGTAGATGGGGTCTGTGGGGGACTCTGCAGCAGGAGAGAGAGGGGGTAGATGGGGTCTGTGGGGAACTCTGCAGCAGAGAGAGAGGGGGTAGATGGGGTCTGTAGGGAACTCTGCAGCAGAGAGAGAGAGAGGGGGTAGATGGGGTCTGTGGGGAACTCTGCAGCAGAGAGAGAGGGGGTAGATGGGGTCTGTGGAGGGACTCTGCAGCAGAGAGAGAGGGGGTAGATGGGGTCTGTGGAGGGACTCTGCAGCAGAAGAGAGAGAGGGGGTAGATGGGGTCTGTGGGGGACTCTGCAGCAGAAGAGAGAGAGGGGTAGATGGGGTCTGTGCAGCAGAGCAGAGAGAGAGAGGGGGGGACTCTGCAGCAGGAGAGAGAGGGGGTAGATGGGGTCTGTGGGGAACTCTGCAGCAGAGAGAGAGAGAGAGGGGGTAGATGGGGTCTGTGGAGGGACTCTGCAGCAGAAGAGAGAGAGGGGGTAGATGGGGTCTGTGGAGGGACTCTGCAGCAGAAGAGAGAGGGGGTAGATGGGGTCTGTGGGGACTATGCAGCAGGAGAGAGAGGGGGTAGATGGGGTCTGTGGGGAACTCTGCAGCAGGAGAGAGAGAGGGGGTAGATGGGGTCTGTGGGGAACTCTGCAGCAGAGAGAGAGAGGGGGGTAGATGGGGTCTGTGGGGAACTCTGCAGCAGGAGAGAGAGAGGGGGGGTAGATGGGGTCTGTGGGGAACTCTGCAGCAGCAGAGAGAGAGAGGGGGTAGATGGGGTCTGTGGAGGGACTCTGCAGCAGGAGAGAGAGAGAGGGTAGATGGGGTCTGTGGAGGGACTCTGCAGCAGAGAGAGAGAGGGGTAGATGGGGTCTGTGGGGGACTGAGCAGCAGAGAGAGAGGGGGTAGATGGGGTCTGTGGGAAATCTGCAGCAGAGAGAGGGGGTAGATGGGGTCTGTGGGGACTCTGCAGCAGAAGAGAGAGAGGGGGTAGATGGGGTCTGTGGGGGAACTCTGCAGCAGAGAGAGAGAGAGGGGGTAGATGGGGTCTGTGGGGGGGGAACTCTGCAGCAGAGAGAGAGAGAGGGGGTAGATGGGGTCTGTGGGGAACTCTGCAGCAGAAGAGAGAGGTCTGTGGGGGTAGATGGGGTCTGTGTGGGGAACTCTGCAGCAGAGAGAGAGAGAGGGGGTAGATGGGGTCTGTGGGGAACTCTGCAGCAGAGAGAGAGAGGGGTAGATGGGGTCTAGGGAACTCTGCAGCAGAGAGAGAGAGGGGGTAGATGGGGTCTGTGGGGAACTCTGCAGCAGAGAGAGAGAGAGGGGGTAGATGGGGTCTGTGGAGGGACTCTGCAGCAGAGAGAGAGGGGGTAGATGGGGTCTGTGGAGGGACTCTGCAGCAGAAGAGAGAGATGGGGTCTGGGGGTAGATGGGGTCTGTGGGGGACTCTGCAGCAGAAGAGAGAGAGGGGGTAGATGGGGTCTGTGGGGGACTCTGCAGCAGGAGAGAGAGGGGGTAGATGGGGTCTGTGGGGACTCTGCAGCAGAGAGAGAGGGGGTAGATGGGGTCTGTGGGGGACTCTGCAGCAGAAGAGAGAGAGTAGATGGGGGGGTAGATGGGGTCTGTGGGGGACTCTGCAGCAGAGAGAGAGAGAGGGGGTAGATGGGGTCTGTGGGGGACTCTGCAGCAGAGAGAGGGGGTAGATGGGGTCTGTGGGGGACTCTGCAGCAGAGAGAGAGAGAGGGGGTAGATGGGGTCTGTGGGGGACTCTGCAGCAGAGAGAGAGGGGGTAGATGGGGGTGGGGAACTCTGCAGCAGAGAGAGAGGGGGTAGATGGGGTCTGTGGGGGACTCTGCAGCAGAGAGAGAGGGGGTAGATGGGGTCTGTGGGGAGACTGCAGCAGGAGAGAGAGGGGGTAGATGGGGTCTGTGGGGGACCTGCAGCAGGAGAGAGAGAGGGGGTAGATGGGGTCTGTGGGGAACTCTGCAGCAGAGAGAGAGGGGGAGGGGGTAGATGGGGTCTGTGGGGGACTCTGCAGCAGAGAGAGAGAGGGGGTAGATGGGGTCTGTGGGGAACTCTGCAGCAGAGAGAGAGAGGGGGTAGATGGGGTCTGTGGGGAACTCTGCAGCAGAGAGAGAGAGGGGGTAGATGGGGTCTGTGGGGAACTCTGCAGCAGAGAGAGAGAGAGGGGGTAGATGGGGTCTGTGGGGGACTCTGCAGCAGAGAGAGGGGGTAGATGGGGTCTGTGGAGGGACTCTGCAGCAGAAGAGAGAGAGGGGGTAGATGGGGTCTGTGGGGGACTCTGCAGCAGAAGAGAGAGAGGGGGTAGATGGGGTCTGTGGGGGACTCTGCAGCAGGAGAGAGAGGGGTAGATGGGGTCTGTGGGGAACTCTGCAGCAGAGAGAGAGAGGGGGTAGATGGGGTCTGTGGAGGGACTCTGCAGCAGAAGAGAGAGAGGGGGTAGATGGGGTCTGTGGGGAACTCTGCAGCAGGAGAGAGAGGGGGTAGATGGGGTCTGTGGGGGACTGGAGCAGGAGAGAGAGAGAGGGGGGTAGATGGGGTCTGTGGAGGGACTCTGCAGCAGGAGAGAGAGAGAGAGAGCAGGGGGTAGATGGGGTCTGTGGAGGGACTCTGCAGCAGAGAGAGAGAGAGAGGGGTAGATAGGGACTGGAGCAGGAGAGAGAGAGAGAGGGGGTAGATGGGGTCTGTGGAGGGACTCTGCAGCAGGAGAGAGAGGGGGTAGATGGGGTCTGTGGAGGGACTCTGCAGCAGGAGAGAGAGGGGGTAGATGGGGTCTGTGGAGCGACTCTGCAGCAGAGAGAGAGAGGGGGTAGATGGGGTCTGTGGGGAACTCTGCAGCAGAGAGAGAGGGGGTAGATGGGGTCTGTGGGGAACTCTGCAGCAGAGAGAGAGAGAGGGGGTAGATGGGGTCTGTGGGGGACTCTGCAGCAGAGAGAGAGGGGGTAGATGGGGTCTGTGGGGGACTCTGCATCAGAGAGAGAGAGGGGGTAGATGGGGTCTGTGGGGAACTCTGCAGCAGAGAGAGAGAGGGGTAGATGGGGTCTGTGGGGGACTCTGCAGCAGAGAGAGAGAGAGGGGGTAGATGGGGTCTGTGGGGGACTCTGCAGCAGGAGAGAGAGAGGGGGTAGATGGGGTCTGTGGGGAGACTCTGCAGCAGGAGAGAGAGGGGGTAGATGGGGTCTGTGGGGGACTGGAGCAGAGAGAGAGAGGGGGTAGATGGGGAACTCTGCAGCAGAGAGAGAGGGGGATAGATGGGGTCTGTGGGGGACTCTGCAGCAGAAGAGAGAGAGGGGGTAGATGGGGTCTGTGGGGAACTCTGCAGCAGAGAGAGAGAGGGGGTAGATGGGGTCTCTGGAGGGACTCTGCAGCAGAGAGAGAGAGGGGGTAGATGGGGTCTGTGGGGGACTCTGCAGCAGAGAGAGAGGGGGTAGATGGGGTCTGTGGGGAACTCTGCAGCAGAGAGAGAGAGAGGGGGTAGATGGGGTCTGTGGAGGGACTCTGCAGCAGAAGAGAGAGAGGGGGTAGATGGGGTCTGTGGGGGACTCTGCAGCAGAGAGAGAGAGAGGGGGTAGATGGGGTCTGTGGGGAACTCTGCAGCAGGAGAGAGAGGGGGTAGATGGGGTCTGTGGGGAACTCTGCAGCAGAGAGAGAGAGGGGGTAGATGGGGTCTGTGGAGGGACTCTGCAGCAGAAGAGAGAGAGGGGGTAGATGGGGTCTGGAGGGTGGAGGGACTCTGCAGCAGAAGAGAGAGGGGGTAGATGGGGTCTGTGGGGGACTCTGCAGCAGAGAGAGAGGGGGTAGATGGGGTCTGTGGGGAACTCTGCAGCAGAGAGAGAGAGGGGGTAGATGGGGTCTGTGGGGGACTCTGCAGCAGAAGAGAGAGAGGGGGTAGATGGGGTCTGTGGGGAACTCTGCAGCAGAGAGAGAGAGGGGGGTAGATGGGGTCTGGGGTCTGGGGGACTGGAGCAGGAGAGAGAGAGAGGGGGCGTAGATGGGGTCTGTGGAGGGACTCTGCAGCAGGAGAGAGAGAGAGAGGGGGTAGATGGGGTCTGTGGAGGGACTCTGCAGCAGAGAGAGAGAGAGGGGTAGATAGGGACTGGAGCAGGAGAGAGAGAGAGGGGGTAGATGGGGTCTGTGGAGGGACTCTGCAGCAGGAGAGAGAGGGGGTAGATGGGGTCTGTGGAGGGACTCTGCAGCAGGAGAGAGAGGGGGTAGATGGGGTCTGTGGAGCGACTCTGTAGCAGGAGAGAGAGGGGGTAGATGGGGTCTGTGGGGAACTCTGCAGCAGAGAGAGAGAGGGGGTAGATGGGGTCTGTGGGGAACTCTGCAGAGAGAGAGAGAGGGGGTAGATGGGGTCTGTGGGGGACTCTGCAGCAGAGAGAGAGGGGGTAGATGGGGTCTGTGGGGAACTCTGCAGCAGAGAGAGAGAGGGGGTAGATAGCGTCTGTGGGGGACTCTGCAGCAGAGAGAGAGAGGGGGTAGATGGGGTCTGTGGGGAACTCTGCAGCAGGAGAGAGAGAGGGGGTAGATGGGGTCTGTGGGGAGACTGCAGCAGGAGAGAGAGGGGGTAGATGGGGTCTGTGGGGGGACTGGAGCAGAGAGAGAGAGGGGGTAGATGGGGTCTGTGGGGAACTCTGCAGCAGAGAGAGAGGGGGGTAGATGGGGTCTGTGGGGGACTCTGCAGCAGAAGAGAGAGAGGGGTAGATGGGGTCTGTGGGGAACTCTGCAGCAGAGAGAGAGAGAGGGGGGGTAGATGGGGTCTCTGGAGGGACTCTGCAGCAGAGAGAGGGGGGTAGATGGGGTCTGTGGGGGACTCTGCAGCAGGAGAGAGAGGGGGTAGATGGGGTCTGTGGGGAACTCTGCAGCAGAGAGAGAGAGAGGGGGTAGATGGGGTCTGTGGAGGGACTCTGCAGCAGAAGAGAGAGAGGGGGTAGATGGGGTCTGTGGGGGACTCTGCAGCAGAAGAGAGAGAGGGGGGTAGATGGGGTCTGTGGGGAACTCTGCAGCAGGAGAGAGAGGGGGTAGATGGGGTCTGTGGGGAACTCTGCAGCAGAGAGAGAGAGAGGGGGTAGATGGGGTCTGTGGAGGGACTCTGCAGCAGAAGAGAGAGAGGGGGTAGATGGGGTCTGTGGAGGGACTCTGCAGCAGAAGAGAGAGGGGGTAGATGGGGTCTGTGGGGGACTCTGCAGCAGGAGAGAGAGGGGGTAGATGGGGTCTGTGGGGGACTCTGCAGCAGGAGAGAGAGGGGGTAGATGGGGTCTGTGGGGAACTCTGCAGCAGGAGAGAGAGAGGGGGTAGATGGGGTCTGTGGGGAACTCTGCAGCAGGAGAGAGAGGGGGTAGATGGGGTCTGTGGAGGGACTCTGCAGCAGGAGAGAGAGGGGGGTAGATGGGGTCTGGGGGACTCTGCAGCAGGAGAGAGAGGGGGTAGATGGGGTCTGTGGGGGACTGGAGCAGCAGAGAGAGAGAGGGGGGTAGATGGGGTCTGTGGAGGGACTCTGCAGCAGGAGAGAGAGAGAGGGGTAGATAGGGACTGGAGCAGGAGAGAGAGAGAGAGGGGGTAGATGGGGTCTGTGGAGGGACTCTGCAGCAGGAGAGAGAGGGGGTAGATGGGGTCTGTGGAGGGACTCTGCAGCAGGAGAGAGAGGGGGTAGATGGGGTCTGTGGAGGGACTCTGCAGCAGAAGAGAGAGGGGGTAGATGGGGTCTGTGGGGGACTCTGCAGCAGGAGAGAGAGGGGGTAGATGGGGTCTGTGGGGGACTCTGCAGCAGGAGAGAGAGGGGGTAGATGGGGTCTGTGGGGGACTCTGCAGCAGGAGAGAGAGGGGTAGATGGGGTCTGTGGGGAACTCTGTAGCAGAGAGAGGGGGTAGATGGGGTCTGTGGGGGACTCTGCAGCAGAGAGAGAGGGGGTAGATGGGGTCTGTGGGGGACTCTGCAGCAGGAGAGAGAGGGGGGTAGATGGGGTCTGTGGGGAACTCTGCAACAGAGAGAGAGAGGGGGTAGATGGGGTCTGTGGGGAACTCTGCAGCAGGAGAGAGAGAGAGGGGGTAGATGGGGTCTGTGGGGAACTCTGCAACAGGAGAGAGAGAGGGGGTAGATGGGGTCTGTGGGGAACTCTGCAGCAGAGAGAGAGAGAGAGGGGGTAGATGGGGTCTGTGGGGAACTCTGCAGCAGGAGAGAGAGAGGGGGTAGATGGGGTCTGTGGGGAACTCTGCAACAGAGAGAGGGGGGTAGATGGGGTCTGTGGGGAACTCTGCAGCAGAGAGAGAGAGAGGGGTAGATGGGGTCTGTGGAGGGACTCTGCAGCAGAGAGAGGGGGGTAGATGGGGTCTGTGGAGGGACTCTGCAGCAGAAGAGAGAGAGGGGGTAGATGGGGTCTGTGGGGGACTCTGCAGCAGGAGAGAGAGAGAGAGGGGGTAGATGGGGTCTGTGGGGAACTCTGCAGCAGAGAGAGAGGGGGTAGATGGGGTCTGTGGGGGACTCTGCAGCAGAGAGAGGGGGGTAGATGGGGTCTGTGGGGGACTGGAGCAGGAGAGAGAGAGGGGGTAGATGGGGTCTGTGGGGAACTCTGCAGCAGAGAGAGAGGGGGGGTAGATGGGGTCTGTGGGGAACTCTGCAGCAGAGAGAGAGAGGGGGTAGATGTCGTTCTGATACACAGAGCAATGAGAGCATCTGAAATGCTCTCAAACACACCTTCATAACAGATAGGAATAGTATTATACGCTCAACACTTAACTATTAAAAACTGTTTATCAATTAGATTGCTGCTACACAGACCAACAGCGTTAGTTTAACTCAACGTAAACACCCGGACATTTAGGCAACTAGGATAAGGATGGATGAGCCATTCAGAAGCTGCCGTACCTTGTATCGCTGCCTCTGCGTCAGTCCTGCCGTTACCTTGGTTACCGTTGTCTACTTCCTGGGTCAGTGAGTCTGATTGGAGGGTAATGATGACGGAGAGGCAGGAGTTTAGTCATTAATTATCACATCTAATTACTAGTAAATGAGAAGTAAAAGGGCGATACATTCATTTTCATAAAGGAACATAAATGACAACGTAGAACTGCACCATGAAGTCAAAATGAAGAGTAAAGAGTCAAATGTAAATAAAATGTAAAAACTTTTATTTTATACCTTTATTTAACCAGGCAAGTTAGTTAAGAACAAATTCTTATTTTCAATGATGGCCTAGGAACAGTGGGTTAACTGCCTGTTCAGGGGCAGAACGACAGATTTGTACCTTGTCAGCTCGGGGGTTTGAACTTGCAACCTTCCGGTTACTAGTCCAACGCTCTAACCACTAGGCTACCTGCCGCCTCTACACTCTAACCACTAGGCTACCCTGCCGCCTCTACACTCTAACCACTATGCTACCCTGCCGCCTCTACACTCTAACCACTAGGCTACCCTGCCGCCTCTACACTCTAACCACTAGGCTACCCTGCCGCCTCTACACTCTAACCACTAGGCTCCCCTGCGGCCTCTACACTCTAACCACTAGGCTACCCTGCCGCCTCTACACTCTAACCACTAGGCTACCCTGCCGCCTCTACACTCTAACCACTAGGCTCCCCTGCCGCCTATACACTCTAACCACTAGCTCCCCTGCCGCCTCTACACTCTAACCACTAGGCTACCCTGCCACCTCTACACTCTAACCACTAGACTTACCACAGAGGGCTCTGTCTGATGCTACAGTCTGCTGCAGAGTCTGCTCAGCATGGTCTCTCAGTTTACACTCAAACTGCAGAGCCTCCTGAAGTTTCCTCTTACTCTTCTTCTCTTTCTTCAGACGCTTCTGGATCAGCACTGAAATACACACAACAGTTGAGAATTGTGAGGAATTGCAGTGCTTGTTTTCAGGGCTCACCAGAAACAGAGATGAGTTGTATGGTGTGCCGGTGGGTTGTGGGTAATGTAGTGTAGTGTGCGGTGTGTTGTGGGTAATGTAGTGTAGTATGCAGTGTGTTGTGGGTAATGTAGTGTTAACCGACCTCTGTTTTTCTGCTCCATGGTGAGCTGTCTCTCCAGTGTCTCTCTTAGCTCCCTCTCTCTGAACAGTTCACTGTGGGTAATGTAGTATAGTGTATAGTGTGTTGTGGGTAATGTAGTGTAGTGTGCAGTGTGTTGTGGGTAATGTAGTGTTAACCGACCTCTGTTTTTCTGCTCCATGGTGAGCTGTCTCTCCAGTGTCTCTCTTAGCTCCCTCTCTCTGAACAGTTCACTGTGGGTAATGTAGTGTAGTGTGCAGTGTGTTGTGGGTAATGCAGTGTTAACCGACCTCTGTTTTTCTGCTCCATGGTGAGCTGTCTCTCCAGTGTCTCTCTTAGCTCCCTCTCTCTGAACAGTTCCATCTTCAGCTCTGACTTCTCCGTCTGCACCTGCTTGTCCTGAGCGCGCGTGTTGTCTATGGCAACCTTCAGCAAGCCCTGCTTGGAGGGCACAGAGTAAGACACACATCAAGAGGCTGTTACACTAAATCTATACATCCCTGTAGTGTGTGGTCTGATGTAGTGTGTGGTCTGATGTAGTGTGTAGTCTGATGTAGTGTGTAGTCTGATGTAGTGTGTAGTCTGATGTAGTGTGTAGTCTGATGTAGTGTGTAGTCTGATGTAGTGTGTAGTCTGATGTAGTGTGTAGTCTGATGTAGTGTGTAGTCTGA
This sequence comes from Oncorhynchus nerka, assembly GCF_034236695.1. Lineage (NCBI taxonomy): Eukaryota > Metazoa > Chordata > Actinopteri > Salmoniformes > Salmonidae > Oncorhynchus > Oncorhynchus nerka. Next base: position 6,958,456 of record NC_088397.1, read on the forward strand.
TGTAGTGTGTAGTCTGATGTAGTGTGTAGTCTGATGTAGTGTGTAGTCTGATGTAGTGTGTAGTCTCTACATCTCTAATCTAAATCTATACATCACTATAGTGTGTAGTCTGATGTAGTGTGTAGTTTGATGTAGTGTGTAGTCTGATGTAGTGTGTAGTCTGATGTAGTGTGTAGTCTGATGTAGTGTGTAGTCTGATGTAGTGTGTAGTCTGATGTAGTGTGTAGTCTCTACATCTCTAATCTAAATCTATACATCACTATAGTGTGTAGTCTGATGTAGTGTGTAGTCTGATGTAGTGTGTAGTCTGATGTAGTGTGTAGTCTGATGTAGTGTGTAGTCTGATGTAGTGTGTAGTCTGATGTAGTGTGTAGTCTGATGTAGTGTGTAGTCTGATGTAGTGTGTAGTCTGATGTAGTGTGTAGTCTGATGTAGTGTGTAGTCTGATGTAGTGTGTAGTCTGGTGTAGTGTGTAGTCTGGTGTAGTGTGTAGTCTGATGTAGTGTGTAGTCTGATGTAGTGTGTAGTCTGATGTAGTGTGTAGTCTGATGTAGTGTGTAGTCTGGTGTAGTGTGTAGTCTCTACATCTCTTATCTAAATCTATACATCACTGTAGTGTGTAGTCTGATGTAGTGTGTAGTCTGATGTAGTGTGTAGTCTCTACATCTCTAATCTAAATCTATACATCACTGTAGTGTGTAGTCTGATGTAGTGTGTAGTCTGATGTAGTGTGTAGTCTGATGTAGTGTGTAGTCTGATGTAGTGTGTGGTCTGATGTAGTCTGATGTAGTGTGTAGTCTGATGTAGTGTGTAGTCTGATGTAGTGTGTAGTCTGATGTAGTGTGTAGTCTGATGTAGTGTGTAGTCTCTACATCTCTAATCTAAATCTATACATCACTGTAGTGTGTAGTCTGATGTAGTGTGTAGTCTGATGTAGTGTGTAGTCTGATGTAGTGTGTAGTCTGATGTAGTGTGTAGTCTCTACATCTCTAATCTAAATCTATACATAACTGTAGTGTGTAGTCTGATGTAGTGTGTAGTCTGATGTAGTGTGTAGTCTGATGTAGTGTGTAGTCTGACACAGACAGAGAGATGAGATGAGGAGGAGCCCAGAGACACAGATAGAGAGATGAGATGGGGAGGAGCCCAGAGACACAGATAGAGAAATGAGATGGAGCCCAGAGACACAGATAGAGAGATGAGATGAGGTGGAGCCCAGAGACACAGATAGAGAGATGAGATGAGGTGGAGCCCAGAGACACAGATAGAGAGATGAGATGAGGAGCCAGAGACACAGATAGAGAGATGAGATGAGGAGGAGCCCAGAGACACAGATAGAGAGATGAGACGAGGTGGAGCCCAGAGACACAGATAGAGAGATGAGATGAGGTGGAGCCCAGAGACACAGATAGAGAGATGAGCTGAGGTGGAGCCCAGAGATACAGATAGAGAGATGAGATGAGGTGGAGCCCAGAGACACAGACAGAGAGATGAGATGAGGTGGAGCCCAGAGACACAGATAGAGAGATGAGATGAGGAGGAGCCCAGAGACACAGACAGAGAGATGAGATGAGGAGGAGCCCAGAGACACAGATAGAGAAATGAGATGAGGTGGAGCCCAGAGACACAGATAGAGAGATGAGATGAGGAGGAGCCCAGAGACACAGATAGAGAAATGAGATGGAGCCCAGAGACACAGATAGAGAGATGAGATGAGGTGGAGCCCAGAGACACAGACAGAGAGATGAGATGAGGTGGAGCCCAGAGACACAGATAGAGAGATGAGATGAGGTGGAGCCCAGAGACACAGATAGAGAGATGAGATGAGGTGGAGCCCAGAGACACAGATAGAGAGATGAGATGAGGTGGAGCCCAGAGACACAGACAGAGAGATGAGATGAGGTGGAGCCTAGAGACACAGATAGAGAGATGAGATGAGGAGGAGCCCAGAGACACAGATAGAGAGATGAGCTGAGGTGGAGCCCAGAGATACAGATAGAGAGATGAGATGAGGTGGAGCCCAGAGACACAGACAGAGAGATGAGATGAGGTGGAGCCCAGAGACACAGATAGAGAGATGAGATGAGGAGGAGCCCAGAGACACAGACAGAGAGATGAGATGAGGAGGAGCCCAGAGACACAGATAGAGAAATGAGATGAGGTGGAGCCCAGAGACACAGATAGAGAGATGAGATGAGGAGGAGCCCAGAGACACAGATAGAGAAATGAGATGAAGCCCAGAGACACAGATAGAGAGATGAGATGAGGTGGAGCCCAGAGACACAGACAGAGAGATGAGATGAGGTGGAGCCCAGAGACACAGATAGAGAGATGAGATGAGGTGGAGCCCAGAGACACAGATAGAGAGATGCGATGAGGTGGAGCACAGAGACACAGATAGAGAGATGAGATGAGGTGGAGCCCAGAGACACAGACAGAGAGATGAGATGAGGTGGAGCCTAGAGACACAGATAGAGAGATGAGATGAGGAGGAGCCCAGAGACACAGACAGAGAGATGAGATGAGGAGGAGCCCAGAGACACAGATAGAGAAATGAGATGGAGCCCAGAGACACAGATAGAGAGATGAGATGAGGTGGAGCCCAGAGACACAGATAGAGAGATGAGATGGGGAGGGAGCCCAGAGACACAGATAGAGAAATGAGATGGAGCCCAGAGACACAGATAGAGATGAGATGAGGTGGAGCCCAGAGACACAGACAGAGAGATGAGATGAGGTGGAGCCCAGAGACACAGATAGAGAGATGAGATGAGGAGGAGCCCAGAGACACAGACAGAGAGATGAGATGAGGTGGAGCCCAGAGACACAGACAGAGAGATGAGATGAGGTGGAGCCCAGAGACACAGATAGAGAGATGAGATGAGGAGGAGCCCAGAGACACAGACAGAGAGATGAGATGAGGAGGAGCCCAGAGACACAGATAGAGAAATGAGATGAGGTGGAGCCCAGAGACACAGATAGAGAGATGAGATGAGGAGGAGCCCAGAGACACAGATAGAGAAATGAGATGGAGCCCAGAGACACAGATAGAGAGATGAGATGAGGTGGAACCCAGAGACACAGACAGAGAGATGAGATGAGGTGGAGCCCAGAGACACAGATAGAGAGATGAGGTGGAGCCCAGAGACACAGATAGAGAGATGAGATGAGGTGGAGCCCAGAGACACAGATAGAGAGATGAGATGAGGTGGAGCCCAGAGACACAGACAGAGAGATGAGATGAGGTGGAGCCTAGAGACACAGATAGAGAGATGAGATGAGGAGGAGCCCAGAGACACAGATAGAGAAATGAGATGGAGCCCAGAGACACAGATAGAGAGATGAGATGAGGTGGAGCCCAGAGACACAGATAGAGAGATGAGATGGGGAGGAGCCCAGAGACACAGATAGAGAAATGAGATGGAGCCCAGAGACACAGATAGAGAGATGAGATGAGGTGGAGCCCAGAGACACAGACAGAGAGATGAGATGAGGTGGAGCCCAGAGACACAGATAGAGAGATGAGATGAGGAGGAGCCCAGAGACACAGACAGAGAGATGAGATGAGGAGGAGCCCAGAGACACAGATAGAGAAATGAGATGAGGTGGAGCCCAGAGACACAGATAGAGAGATGAGATGAGGTGGAGCCCAGAGACACAGACAGAGAGATGAGATGAGGTGGAGCCCAGAGACACAGACAGAGAGATGAGATGAGGTGGAGCCCAGAGACACAGACAGAGAGATGAGATGAGGAGGAGCCCAGAGACACAGACAGAGAGATGAGATGAGGAGGAGCCCAGAGACACAGATAGAGAGATTAGATGAGGAGGAGCCCAGAGACACAGACAGAGAGATGAGATGAGGAGGAGCCCAGAGACACAGATAGAGAGATGAGATGAGGAGGAGCCCAGAGACACAGATAGAGAGATGAGATGGAGCCCAGAGACACAGATAGAGAGATGAGATGAGGAGGAGTTACTCATCCAGATGTGTGATAACAAACTGTGAGTAGAGAAAGAAGATACAGCCTCCAATATCAAAACATGGTTCAGCAAAACATGGTTCAGCAAAACACCATTACACCTCCTGGGACGATTCAGTAGAGAACAGAGAGTAGAGCCCCACCTGGATGTTAGTGAGCAGAGTCTCTATTGACGACAGCCCCTCAGGGAAGATAAAGGGCCCGGGGAACCCTGGAGGAAGCTTCTGCCCCGAGAACGACAGCCTCTCATAGCCGTCTCCCATTGGTTCTCTGACTGGCTCTCTGATTGGTTCTCTGACTGGTTCTCTGACTGTCTGGGTGCTCAGGGAACCACAGTCATCTTGAGGACAGACAAAAGAGAATAGCAGAGAAGTCATCAGAATGCATTTACCGTTGTGTTGGGCTCTTCTGGGGAAAGACAAAGAGAGAGTGATGGTGATATTCATTATTCAGAACATGCAAAATAGAGGGAGATTGTGATTGGCTGTGTCCACGACTAAACTACAACTGACAAACACAAGAAACCACACCCACCTCTGAACGCCCAACCTTTTCAGTGTGGCACCACTGAAGACACACAGATGGAAACACACGCTGTCCCCTGAGTATACTGTAATACTGTGTTCACAGATGTCTGTTCTCCTGCACTACTGATAACTATGTCATGGCCAAGTTTAAATCACACACGTTCTCCCTCTTTGTCTTGCTCCTCACTCTCACAGACAGACGCCTGCTATCTCTGCCAGTTGGCATAAAGGCAACAGCTGCTCTGTTTCTTTCATTAGTTTCAGTGTCTCTACAGATCAGATTGAGTTGTGTTGTTTCACCTCCTCTACAGATCAGATTGAGTTGTGTTGTTTCACCTCCTCTACAGATCAGATTGAGTTGTGTTGTTTCACCTCCTCTACAGATCAGATTGAGTTGTGTTGTTTCACCTCCTCTACAGATCAGATTGAGTTGTGTTGTTTAACCTCCTCTACAGATCAGATTGAGTTGTGTTGTTTTACCTCCTCTACAGATCAGATTGAGTTGTGTTGTTTTACCTCTACAGATCAGATTGAGTTGTGTTGTTTAACCTCCTCTACAGATCAGATTGAGTTGTGTTGTTTCACCTCCTCTACAGATCAGATTGAGTTGTGTTGTTTCACCTCCTCTACAGATCAGATTGAGTTGTGTTGTTTCACCTCCTCTACAGATCAGATTGAGTTGTGTTGTTTAACCTCCTCTACAGATCAGATTGAGTTGTGTTGTTTCACCTCCTCTACAGATCAGATTGAGTTGTGTTGTTTCACCTCCTCTACAGATCAGATTGAGTTGTGTTGTTTCACCTCCTCTACAGATCAGATTGAGTTGTGTTGTTTCACCTCCTCTACAGATCAGATTGAGTTGTGTTGTTTCACCTCCTCTACAGATCAGATTGAGTTGTGTTGTTTAACCTCCTCTACAGATCAGATTGAGTTGTGTTGTTTCACCTCCTCTACAGATCAGATTGAGTTGTGTTGTTTAACCTCCTCTACAGATCAGATTGAGTTGTGTTGTTTTACCTCCTCTACAGATCAGATTGAGTTGTGTTGTGTTACCTCTACAGATCAGATTGAGTTGTGTTGTTTAACCTCCTCTACAGATCAGATTGAGTTGTGTTGTTTCACCTCCTCTACAGATCAGATTGAGTTGTGTTGTTTCACCTCCTCTACAGATCAGATTGAGTTGTGTTGTTTCACCTCCTCTACAGATCAGATTGAGTTGTGTTGTTTAACCTCCTCTACAGATCAGATTGAGTTGTGTTGTTTTACCTCTACAGATCAGATTGAGTTGTGTTGTTTTACCTCTACAGATCAGATTGAGTAGTGTTGTTTAACCTCCTCTACAGATCAGATTGAGTAGTGTTGTTTTACCTCCTCTACAGATCAGATTGAGTTGTGTTGTTTCACCTCTACAGATCAGATTGAGTTGTGTTGTTTTACCTCTACAGATCAGATTGAGTTGTGTTGTTTCACCTCCTCTACAGATCAGATTGAGTAGTGTTGTTTAACCTCCTCTACAGATCAGATTGAGTAGTGTTGTTTTACCTCTACAGATCAGATTGAGTAGTGTTGTTTTACCTCTACAGATCAGATTGAGTTGTGTTGTTTAACCTCCTCTACAGATCAGATTGAGTTGTGTTGTTTTACCTCTACAGATCAGATTGAGTTGTGTTGTTTTACCTCTACAGATCAGATTGAGTTGTGTTGTTTTACCTCCTCTACAGATCAGATTGAGTTGTGTTGTTTCACCTCCTCTACAGATCAGATTGAGTTGTGTTGTTTTACCTCCTCTACAGATCAGATTGAGTTGTGTTGTTTAACCTCCTCTACAGATCAGATTGAGTTGTGTTGTTTCACCTCCTCTACAGATCAGATTGAGTTGTGTTGTTTCACCTCCTCTACAGATCAGATTGAGTTGTGTTGTTTAACCTCCTCTACAGATCAGATTGAGTTGTGTTGTTTCACCTCCTCTACAGATCAGATTGAGTTGTGTTGTTTAACCTCCTCTACAGATCAGATTGAGTTGTGTTGTTTAACCTCCTCTACAGATCAGATTGAGTTGTGTTGTTTTACCTCTACAGATCAGATTGAGTAGTGTTGTTTTACCTCTACAGATCAGATTGAGTTGTGTTGTTTCACCTCTACAGATCAGATTGAGTTGTGTTGTTTAACCTCCTCTACAGATCAGATTGAGTTGTGTTGTTTTACCTCTACAGATCAGATTGAGTTGTGTTGTTTAACCTCCTCTACAGATCAGATTGAGTTGTGTTGTTTTACCTCTACAGATCAGATTGAGTTGTGTTGTTTCACCTCTACAGATAAGATTGAGTTGTGTTGTTTCACCTCCTCTACAGATCAGATTGAGTTGTGTTGTTTAACCTCCTCTACAGATCAGATTGAGTAGTGTTGTTTTACCTCTACAGATCAGATTGAGTTGTGTTGTTTAACCTCCTCTACAGATCAGATTGAGTAGTGTTGTTTTACCTCTACAGATCAGATTGAGTTGTGTTGTTTCACCTCCTCTACAGATCAGATTGAGTAGTGTTGTTTCACCTCTACAGATCAGATTGAGTTGTGTTGTTTTACCTCTACAGATCAGATTGAGTTGTGTTGTTTTACCTCCTCTACAGATCAGATTGAGTTGTGTTGTTTCACCTCCTCTACAGATCAGATTGAGTTGTGTTGTTTAACCTCCTCTACAGATCAGATTGAGTTGTGTTGTTTTACCTCTACAGATCAGATTGAGTTGTGTTGTTTAACCTCCTCTACAGATCAGATTGAGTTGTGTTGTTTCACCTCTACAGATCACAATAACAGCTCTGTGACTCTTATTTCATGTTAAGCAGTGAGACCCAGGCAGCACAATAACAGCTCTGTGACTCTTATTTCATGTTAAGCAGTGAGACCCTGGCAGCACAATAACAGCTCTGTGAGTCTTATTTCATGTTAAGCAGTGAGACCCAGGCAGCACAATAACAGCTCTGTGAGTCTTATTTCATGTTAAGCAGTGAGACCCAGGCAGCACAATAACAGCTCTGTGAGTCTTATTTCATGTTAAGCATTGAGACCCTGGCAGCACAATAACAGCTCTGTGAGTCTTATTTCATGTTAAGCAGTGAGACCCTGGCAGCACAATAACAGCTCTGTGAGTCTTATTTCATGTTAAGCAGTGAGACCCTGGCAGCACAATAACAGCTCTGTGAGTCTTATTTCATGTTAAGCAGTGAGACCCTGGCAGCACAATAACAGCTCTGTGACTCTTATTTCCTCTCCATGTAAGTCACTGTTTGAGAGAGGATGGCCTTTTTCTTTTGTTGCTATGATGACTTTTTCTACGACTCACAATGAAGACCAAATGAATATGTCTTTTTAGATGAAGGTGCATTCCACTTCATTCCAAAGCAGCTACTTACTAATGTTTAAACTTTAGAAGTTTGGGAGGGAAAAAAAGAAGTCATTTTGTGTGGAGAGGAGAGACACGGTTCTGTAGTAGAATGTTAATGAGACCAATAAAACACTAACAGCTGATCCTGGACAACCTGGTTCTGGAAACTACACAAGTAGACGTGTTAATGGTGGTGATGGAGCTTGAAGACTAGTTTACAAGCCAGGCTGTGGTGGACACTCTGCTCTACAATACTCTGAAGTTCATTTACATTATAATCCTAAAAACTATTTTTGAAGAAAGACGAAAGGGCTTTATGAGTAGTGGAGTTCACTGTGTTCTATCTACAGACTGTCTCAGCTTCACCTGAGTCTGATGGGGTTGAATTAGATTTACTTCACAGGCACGGATACACACACACACACACACACACCATCACATTTTACTCCACTTAGCTGACCAAAGCATCTTCAGCCCCCCACCGCCCCCCCCCCCCACCCCCAGCCTCCAATCTTGGCAAACAGGCTAGTGCCACATTGAAGGGTAAAAGCATGTCCCCATTCTCTCTCCTTCTCTCTCCCTCTCTCTCTCCTTCTCTCCCTCTCTCTCCCTCTCTCCCGCTCTCTCTCTCCTTCTCTCTCCCTCTCTCTCTCCTTCTCTCCCTCTCTCCCGCTCTCTCTCTCCATCTCTCTCCCTCTCTCTCTCCTTCTCTCCCTCCCTCTCCCTCTCTCCCGCTCTCTCTCTCCTTCTCTCTCCCTCCCTCTCCCTCTCTCTCTCTCTCCTTCTCTCCCTCTCCCTCCCTCTCTCCCCGCTCTCTCTCCCTCCCTCTCCCCCTCGCCCTCCCGCTCTCTCTCTCCTTCTCTCTCTCCCTCTCCCTCCATTTCTCTCCCTCCCTCCCTCCCACTCCCTCTCCCCCTCTCCCTCCTCCCCCTCTCTTTTAATTTCCTCTCCCGTTCCTAAAAGCCTTCCTCTATATCAGTACTAGATGTAATTAGCAGTCTGTCAGTGTCAGGTGTTGCTCAGCGCTCGTCAAACGCAGGGCGTCCAACTCTACTTCTGCTCCTGTGGCCCCTTAGCCACCCCCCGCCACCCCCTGCTCTGTACTGCAGCGTCATCGGGATGCAGTATGGATCCCCCTCCTCTCTCCACCCTCCCTCTCCTCCCCTCCTTTGATGTGACTGATCCTCTTTGAGTTACTGTTTTATCCATCCCTACCTCCTCTCCCTCCTCTCCTCTCGATCCTTCCCTCCACTCTCTTCTCCCAACCCCTCAACCCCCTCCTCTCCTCTCCTCTCCATCCTTCCCTCCACCCTCTTCTCCCAACCCCTCGACCCCCCTCCTGTCCCCCTCCTCCTCTTCCCCCTCCTCTCTCTCTTCTTCTCCTCTTCCATTCTCATCTCCCTTTCTCATCTCCCTCTCTCCTCTCCTCTCCCCCATCCTCTCATTTGCAGATCTCCTCAACCAAGGTCATTGTTTTCCATTTTTCTATTTTTTCTTTCCATCATTCTCTTTCTTATTCTCTCCTCTTCCATCCCTCCTTCCCTCTCTCCTCTCCTCTCCTCTTCCATCCCTCCTTCCCCCTCTCCTCTCCCCTCTTCCATCCCTCTCTCCTCTCTCCCTCTCTCCTCCCCTCTTCCATCCCTCCTTCCCCCTCTCCTCTCCCCTCTTCCATCCCCTCTCCTCTCTCTCTCCCTCTCTCCTCTCCTCCTCTTCCATCCCTCGGGCTGATGAACTCCACCAAGTGAAGCGTCCTGACTGTCAGCGGAAGTAGAGAGAGGTGAGGTCTGAATGAAGTTTAAAGGAAAATGCTTATTGTGGATAAAGTGGATTAACTGTCAGACATCTTCTGATGTTTGATCTTAACGTTAAAGTGTTCAAAGAGAGAATATAGCTAGAAGAGTCTCAGACATTCTCTAATGACTCATATGTGACAGAAAGACAAGTCAGAAAAGAGAGAATATAGCTAGAAGAGTCTCAGACATTCTCTAATGACTCATATGTGACAGAAAGACAAGTCAGAAAAAAAAGAGAATATAGCTAGAAGAGTCTCAGACATTCTCTAATGACTCATATGTGACAGAAAGACAAGTCAGAAAAGAGAGAATATAGCTAGAAGAGTCTCAGACATTCTCTAATGACTCATATGTGACAGAAAGACAAGTCAGAAAAGAGAGAATATAGCTAGAAGAGTCTCAGACATTCTCTAATGACTCATATGTGACAGAAAGACAAGTCAGAAAAGAGAGAATATAGCTAGAAGAGTCTCAGACATTCTCTAATGACTCATATGTGACAGAAAGACAAGTAAGAAAACAACAGGATGTTTTAAACCTATTTCTCTGTGTGGATATTCAACCCCATTCAATCTCCTAACCAATCAAATGATGTACCACCACAATTACAACTGAACACGCCGACCAATAACTGGCATGGTTTTTCATTTGTCTATAAAACAAACCAACTGATTAAATGAAACACTAATCCCAACAGTTCCAATGAGCCTCTCATCTATTCAGTCGTCCCACTAGTTCACTTCCACCATTATGGACCTCTTGTCTTATTAAACTAATGCATCCTGTCTCATATCATCATCACTGTCTTTATGACACGTCTCTCACTGGTTAAATCTGATTGGTTTAATTACATATCTGGCAACGCGCTTCTCTGTCATCCTGCCAAACAAAAACCTGTGAAGTGTGTTTCATTTAAATGTCCTAGTATGTAATGTAGTGACTGTACTCTCTTCTTCTCTCTCTTCCCTCTCTCTTCTTCTTCTCTCTTCTGTCTCTCTTCCCTCTATCTTCTGTCTCTCTTCCCTCTCTTCTTCTCTCTCTCTTCCCCCTTTCTCTTCTCTCTCTCTTCTCTCTCTCTCTCCCCTCTCTCTTCTCTCTCTCTCTCTCTCTCTCTCTTCTCTCTCTCTTCTCTTCTTCTTCTCCTTCTCTCTCTTCTTCCCCCTCTCTCTTCTTCTTCTTTCTTCTCTCTCTCTTCTCCCTCTCTCTTCTCTCTTCCCCCTCTCTCTTCTTCTTCTCCTTCTCCCTCTCTCTCTCTCTTCCCCCTCTCTCTTCCTTCTCTTCTCTCTCTCTTCTCCTTCCCCCTCTCTCTTCTCTCTTCTCCTTCTTCTTCCCCTTCCCCTCTCTTCTTCTTCTTCTCTCTCTCTCTTCCCTCTCTCTCTTCTCTCTTCTCCCTTCCCCCTCTCTCTTCTTCTTCTCTTCTTCTCTCTCTCTCTTCTCTTCTCTCTTCTCCCTTCCCCCTCTCTCTTCTTCTTCTCTCTCTCTCTTCCCCCTCTCTTCTCTCTCTCTCTCTCTCTCTTCTGGCTCTCCCTTCCCCCTCTCTTCCTCTTCTCTCTCCCTCTCTCTTCTCCCTCTCTTCTCCCTCTCTCTTCCCTCTCTCTTCTCTCCCTCTCTCTCTTCCCTCTCTCTTCCCCCTCTCTCTTCCCTCTTCTCTTCTCCCTCTCTCTTCCCTCTCTCTCTTCCCTCTCTCTTCTCCCTCGCTCTTCCCTCTCTCTTCCCTCTCTCTTCTTCTCTCCCTCTCTCTTCTCCCTCTCTCTTCTCCCTCTCTCTTCCCTCTCTCTTCCCTCTCTCTCTCTTCTCCCTCTCTCTTCCCTCTCTCTCTCTCTCTCTCTCTTCTCCTTCTCACTCTTCCCTCTCTCTTCCCTCTCTCTCTTCCCTTCTCTCTTCTTCTCCTCTCTCTTCCCTCTCTCTCTCTCTTCTCTCTTCTCTCTCTTCCCTCTCTCTTCTCCCTCTCTCTTCCCTCACTCCCTCTCGCTCTTCCCTCTCTCTTCCCTCTCTCTTCTCCCTCTCTCTTCCATCTCTCTCTTCCCCCTCTCTCTCTCTTCCCTATCTCTTCTCCCTCTCTCTTCTCCATCTCTCTTCCCCACTCTCTTCTCCCTCTCTCTTCCCTCTCTCTTCTTCTCCCCCTCTCTCTTCCCTCTCTCTTCTCCCTCTCTCTTCTCCCTCTCTCTTCCCCCTCTCTCTTCCCTCTCTCTTCCCTCTCTCTCTTCCCTCTCTCTTCCCTCTCTCTTCTTCTATCCCTCTCTTGTCTCCCTCTCTCTTCTCCCTCTCTCTTCCCTCTCTCTTCCCCCTCTCTCTCCTCTCTCTTCTCCCTCTCTCTTCCCTCTCTCTCTTCTCCCTCTCTCTCCCCTCTCTCTTCTCCCTCTCTCTTCTCCCTCTCTCTTCCCTCTCTCTCTTCTCCCTCTCTCTTCCCTCTCTCTCTTCCCTCTCTCTTCCCTCTCTCTCTTCTCCGTCTCTCTTCCGTCTCTCTCTTCTCCCTCTCTCTTCCCTCTCTCTTCCCTCTCTCTTCTCCCTCTCTCTTCCCTCTCTCTCTTCCCTCTCTCTTCCCTCTCTCTCTTCTCCCTCTCTCTTCTCTGTCTCTCTTCCTTTCTCTTCCCTCTCTCTTCTCCCTCTCTCTTCTCCCTCTCTCTTCTCCCTCTCTCTTCTCCCTCTCTCTTCCCTCTCTCTTCTCCGTCTCTCTTCTCCCTCTCTCTTCCGTCTCTCTTCTCCCTCTCTCTTCCCTCTCTATTCTTCCTCTCTTTTCTCCCTCTCTCTTCCCTCTCTCTTCTCCCTCTCTCTCTTCCCTCTCTCTTCCCTCTCTCTCTTCCCTCTCTCTTCCATCTCTCTCTTCCCTCTCTCTTCCCTATCTCTTCTCCCTCTCTCTTCTCCATCTCTCTTCCCCCACTCTCTTCTCCCTCTCTCTTCCCTCTCTCTTCTTCTCTCCCTCTCTCTTCTCTCTCTCTCTTCCCCCTCTCTCTTCTCCCTCTCTCTTCCCTCTCTCTTCCCTCTCTCTTCTCCCTCTCTCTTCCCTCTCTATTCTCCCTCTCTTTTCTCCCTCTCTCTTCCCTCTCTCTTCTCCCTCTCTCTCTTCCCTCTCTCTTCCTCTCTCTCTCCCTCTCTTCCCTCTCTCTTCCATCTCTCTCTTCCCTCTCTCTTCCCTATCTCTTCTCCCTCTCTCTTCTCCATCTCTCTTCCCCACTCTCTTCTCCCTCTCTCTTCCCTCTCTCTTCTTCTCTCCCTCTCTCTTCTCTCTCTCTCTTCCCCCTCTCTCTTCTCCCTCTCTCTTCCCTCTCTCTTCCCTCTCTCTTCTCCCTCTCTCTTCCCTCTCTCTCTTCCCTCTCTCTTCCCTCTCTCTTCTCCCTCTCTCTTCTTCTATCCCTCTCTTGTCTCCCTCTCTCTTCTCCCTCTCTTCCCTCTCTCTTCCCTCTCTCTCTCCTCTCTCTTCTCCCTCTCTCTTCCCTCTCTCTCTTCTCCCTCTCTCTCTCTCTTCCCTCTCTCTTCCCTCTCTCTTCCCTCTCTCTCTTCTCCCTCTCTCTTCCCTCTCTCTCTTCTCCCTCTCTCTTCTCCCTCTCTCTTCTCCGTCTCTCTTCCCCCTCTCTCTTCTCCCTCTCTCTTCTCCCTCTCTCTTCCCTCTCTCTTCCCTCTCTCTTCTCCCTCTCTCTTCCCTATCTCTTCCCTCTCTCTTCTCCCTCTCTCTTCTTCTATCCCTCTCTTGTCTCCCTCTCTCTTCTCCCTCTCTCTTCTCCCTCTCTCTTCCCTCTCTCTCTTCTCCCTCTCTCTTCCCTCTCTCTCTTCCCTCTCTCTTCCCTCTCTCTCTCTTCTCTGTCTCTCTTCCGTCTCTCTTCCCCCTCTCTCTTCCCCCTCTCTCTTCTCCCTCTCTCTTCCCCTCTCTCTTCTCCCTCTCTCTTCCCTCTCTCTTCTCCCTCTCTCTTCCGTCTCTCTTCTCCCTCTCTCTTCCCTCTCTATTCTCCCTCTCTCTTCTCCCTCTCTTTTCTCCCTCTCTCTTCCCCCTCTCTCTCTTCCCTCTCTCTTCCCTCTCTCTTCTCCCTCTCTCTTCCGTCTCTCTTCCGTCTCTCTGTAAATTGTGCTGACTGTTTTGCCCTTGAACAGTCCTCATTAAGCTAATGTAAACCTTCATAACTGAAAAACCCCACAACTGACGCAAACGGCGGCCTCAGAGCTTGGGAGGTGGTCATTATGGAAATCAGGTGGCTGTGAGAGGAGCCGTGGCGAGAGGGCCTTGTTCATTAATTCATGCTCTGCAAATCGCTAACTAATTTAGCCCCGCTGCCTCGTCTTCCACTCCTCTCTCCTCTGTAATGGATTATTCCATAGAATTATTTGTCTTCACTTCATCTCTGCTTCCCACGAAGACCACCAAGAGAGAGAGAGAGAGAGAGACAGAGACAGAGACAGAGACAGAGAGAGAGTAGTAGGGACAGACAATGAATCCTGATTGGTGCATTAGGACCTCAATCGCTGTCCTCACCTTCACGGGAATCAACTACCAACTATTTCCTGTAATTGTCTTCACATTCAGTGATATCCGATGATGATGCTAAGACAGAGAGAGAGAGAGACAGACAGACAGAGACAGACAGACAGACAGACAGACAGACAGACAGACAGACAGACAGACAGACAGACAGACAGACAGACAGACAGACAGACAGACAGACAGACAGACAGACAGACAGACAGACAGACAGACAGACAGACAGACAGACAGACAGACAGACAGACAGACAGACAGACAGACAGACAGACAGACAGACAGACAGAGTGAGAGAGTGAGAGAGAGGGAGATAGAGAACAATCAAGAACAAGCGAAAGAGAAGGAGGACCCTACCTCTCTCAACATGGTTCCTCTTAGCTTCGTGGCCAGAGTCCAGGGTGGCCACATCTCCTTCTTTAGGACCGGGCACAGCACTGGGAGATAGACCCAACAGAGCATGGCTGGAGGACAGGCCGTTCTGCTGCACGTCTGGAACACACAGTATCACTTTACAGAGGAGGTGAACATATCTGTATTTATTATGGATCCACATTAATACTCTACTCTGAAGCTACTCTTCCTGGGGTCCAGCATAATGAAGGCAGTTTATACCGTTTTAAAAACATTACAATACATCGTGGCTAGCCTGATGTCATACCTGACATTAGAGTGGATCTTTAATGACATTGACAGAGCAAAGAGACTGTTGCTTTCCCTGACTGGACTCATAATCTGGTTCCAGACGAAGCTGGAAAGACAGTGAAGATGAGAGTCCTGTGCTGGGTTAGGGTCCTGTCTGTAGAGTGTTCTGTGTGCTGGGTTAGGGTACGTACGGGTCCTGTCTGTAGAGAGTTCTGGGTTAGTGTACGGGTCCTGTCTGTAGAGTGTTCTGGGTTAGTGTACGGGTCCTGTCTGTAGAGTGTTCTGTGTGCTGGGTTAGGGTACGTACGGGTCCTGTCTGTAGAGTGTTCTGGGTTAGTGTACGGGTCCTGTCTTTAGAGTGTTCTGTGTGCTGGGTTAGGGTACATACGGGTCCTGTCTGTAGAGTGTTCTGTGTGCTGGGTTAGGGTACATACGGGTCCTGTCTGCAGAGTGTTCTGTGTGCTGGGTTAGGGTACGTACGGGTCCTGTCTGTAGAGTGTTCTGTGTGCTGGGTTAGGGTACGTACGGGTCCTGTCTACAGAGTGTTCTGTGTGCTGGGTTAGGGTACGTACGGGTCCTGTCTGTAGAGAGTTCTGTGTGCTGGGTTAGGGTACGTACGGGTCCTGTCTGTAGAGTGTTCTGTGTGCTGGGTTAGGGTACTGTCTGCAGAGTGTTCTGTGTGCTGGGTTAGGGTACGTACGGGTCCTGTCTGTAGAGTGTTCTGGGTTAGTGTACGGGTTCTGTCTGTAGAGTGTTCTGTGTGCTGGGTTAGGGTACGTACGGGTCCTGTCTGCAGAGTGTTCTGGGTTAGGGTACGTACGGGTCCTGTCTGCAGAGTGTTCTGTGTGCTGGGTTAGGGTACCTACGGGTCCTGTCTGCAGAGTGTTCTGTGTGCTGGGTTAGGGTACGTACGGGTCCTGTCTACAGAGTGTTCTGTGTGCTGGGTTAGGGTACGTACGGGTCCTGTCTGTAGAGTGTTCTGTGTGCAGGGTTAGGGTACGTACGGGTCCTGTCTACAGAGTGTTCTGTGTGCTGGGTTAGGGTACGTACGGGTCCTGTCTGCAGAGTGTTCTGTGTGCTGGGTTAGGGTACGTACGGGTCCTGTCTGCAGAGTGTTCTGTGTGCTGGGTTAGGGTACGTACGGGTCCTGTCTGTAGAGAGTTCTGTGTGCTGGGTTAGGGTACGTACGGGTCCTGTCTGTAGAGTGTTCTGTGTGCTGGGTTAGGGTACGTACGGGTTCTGTGTGCTGGGTTAGTGTACGTACGGGTCCTGTCTTTAGAGTGTTCTGTGTGCTGGGTTAGGGTACGTACGGGTCCTGTCTGTAGAGTGTTCTGGGTTAGTGTACGGGTTCTGTCTGCAGAGTGTTCTGTGTGCTGGGTTAGGGTACGTACGGGTCCTGTCTGTAGAGTGTTCTGGGTTAGTGTACGGGTTCTGTCTGTAGAGTGTTCTGTGTGCTGGGTTAGGGTACGTACGGGTCCTGTCTGCAGAGTGTTCTGGGTTAGGGTACGTACGGGTCCTGTCTGCAGAGTGTTCTGTGTGCTGGGTTAGGGTACCTACGGGTCCTGTCTGCAGAGTGTTCTGTGTGCTGGGTTAGGGTACGTACGGGTCCTGTCTACAGAGTGTTCTGTGTGCTGGGTTAGGGTACGTACGGGTCCTGTCTGCAGAGTGTTCTGTGTGCTGGGTTAGGGTACGTACGGGTCCTGGGTACGCAGAGTGTTCTGTGTGCGGGTCCTGTCTACAGAGTGTTCTGTGTGCTGGGTTAGGGTACGTACGGGTCCTGTCTGCAGAGTGTTCTGTGTGCTGGGTTAGGGTCTACAGAGTGTTCGTACTGGGGGTCCTGTCTATAGAGTGTTCTGTGTGCTGGGTTAGGGTACGTACGGGTCCTGTCTACAGAGTGTTCTGTGTGCTGGGTTAGGGTACGTACGGGTCCTGTCTGCAGAGTGTTCTGTGTGCTGGGTTAGGGTACGTACGGGTCCTGTCTACAGAGTGTTCTGTGTGCTGGGTTAGGGTACGTACGGGTCCTGTCTGTAGAGTGTTCTGTGTGCTGGGTTAGTGTTCTGTGTGCTGGGTAGGGTACGTACGGGTCCTGTCTGCAGAGTGTTCTGTGTGCTGGGTTAGGGTACGTACGGGTCCTGTCTGCAGAGTGTTCTGTGTGCTGGGTTGTCTGCAGGTGTTCTGTGTGCGGGTCCTGTCTGCAGAGTGTTCTGTGTGCTGGGTTAGGCTACGTACGGGTCCTGTCTGCAGAGTGTTCTGTGTGCTGGGTTAGGGTACGTACGGGTCCTGTCTGTAGAGTGTTCTGTGTGCTGGGTTAGGGTACGTACGGGTCCTGTCTGTAGAGTGTTCTGGGTTAGTGTACGGGTTCTGTCTGCAGAGTGTTCTGTGTGCTGGGTTAGGGTACGTACGGGTCCTGTCTGTAGAGTGTTCTGGGTTAGTGTACGGGTTCTGTCTGTAGAGTGTTCTGTGTGCTGGGTTAGGGTACGTACGGGTCCTGTCTGCAGAGTGTTCTGGGTTAGGGTACGTACGGGTCCTGTCTGCAGAGTGTTCTGTGTGCTGGGTTAGGGTACCTACGGGTCCTGTCTGCAGAGTGTTCTGTGTGCTGGGTTAGGGTACGTACGGGTCCTGGTAGTGTTCTGTGTGCTGGGTTGGGGGTACGGGTCCTGTCTACAGAGTGTTCTGTGTGCTGGGTTAGGGTACGGGTCCGTCTACAGGGTCCTGTCTGTAGAGTGTTCTGTGTGCTGGGTTAGGGTACGTACGGGTCCTGTCTACAGAGTGTTCTGTGTGCTGGGTTAGGGTACGTACGGGTCCTGTCTGTAGAGTGTTCTGTGTGCTGGGTTAGGGTATGTACGGGTCCTGTCTGTAGAGTGTTCTGTGTGCTGGGTTAGGGTACGTACGGGTTCTGTGTGCTGGGTTAGTGTACGTACGGGTCCTGTCTGTAGAGTGTTCTGTGTGCTGGGTTAGGGTACGTACGGGTCCTGTCTGCAGAGTGTTCTGTGTGCTGGGTTAGGGTACGTACGGGTCCTGTCTGTAGAGTGTTCTGTGTGCTGGGTTAGGGTACGTACGGGTCCTGTCTGCAGAGTGTTCTGTGTGCTGGGTTAGGGTACGTACGGGTCCTGTCTGCAGAGTGTTCTGTGTGCTGGGTTAGGGTACGTACGGGTCCTGTCTGCAGAGTGTTCTGTGTGCTGGGTTAGGGTACGTACGGGTCCTGTCTGCAGAGTGTTCTGTGTGCTGGGTTAGGGTACGTACGGGTCCTGTCTGCAGAGTGTTCTGTGTGCTGGGTTAGGTACGTACGGGTCCTGTCTGCAGAGTGTTCTGTGTGCTGGGTTAGGGTGTCTGTAGAGTGTTCGGGTCCTGTCTGCAGAGTGTTCTGTGTGCTGGGTTAGGGTTCTACGTACGGGTCCTGTCTGCAGAGTGTTCTGTGTGCTGGGTTAGGTACGTACGGGTCCTGGCAGAGTGTTCGTGCGGGTCCGGTCTGCAGAGTGTTCTGTGTGCTGGGTTAGGTAAATACGGGTCCTGTGTAGAGTGTTCGTACGGGTCCTGTCTGCAGAGTGTTCTGTGTGCTGGGTTAGGTACGTACGGGTCCTGTCTGCAGAGTGTTCTGTGTGCTGGGTTAGGGTACGTACGGGTCCTGTCTGCAGAGTGTTCTGTGTGCTGGGTTGCTGGGGTACGTACAGAGTGTTCTGGGTCCTGTCTGCAGAGTGTTCTGTGTGCTGGGTTAGGGTACGTAGACGGGTCCTGTCTGCAGAGTGTTCTGTGTGCTGGGTTAGGGCACGTACGGGTCCTGTCTGCAGAGTGTTCTGTGTGCTGGGTTAGGGTGGGTTAGGGTACGTACGGGTCCTGTCTGCAGAGTGTTCTGTGTGCTGGGTTGTTCTGTGTGCTGGGTACGGGTCCGTCTACGGGTCCTGTCTGCAGAGTGTTCTGTGTGCTGGGTTAGGGTACGTACGGGTCCTGTCTGCAGAGTGTTCTGTGTGCTGGGTTAGGGTACGTACGGGTCCTGTCTGCAGAGTGTTCTGTGTGTACTGGGGAGCTGGAGATGCTGCTGCTGTGACGAGAGGACAGGTGACTCCCAGACCTCCTCCCGTCCTCCAGAGAGGGAGACGGACTGTCCCGAACACGCTCCTAGAATGAAGAACAACACCATAGTGAGTGGAAACACACGTCAACATCAGTGAATATTTTAGAATAATAATCACAGTGTCCAGGAAAGGTTTGATGGGATGCTCTCATGGCTTGAAAGGAAACTTCTGGCATAATATCATGAGACCATCCAGTGTACCTTTATAACAGGTGGCCGTAGCATAATGTACGACAGTACCCATAATGCTCTGACCTACCTTTATAACACAGGTGACTATGCTAACATACCTTTATAACACAGGTGACCATGCTAACATACCTTTATAACGGAGGTGACCATGCTAACATACCTTTATAACACCGGTGACCATGCTAACATACCTTTATAACAGAGGTGACCACCATGCTAACATACCTTTATAACACAGGTGACCATGCTAACATACCTTTATAACACAGGTGACCATGCTAACATACCTTTATAACACCGGTGACCATGCTAACATACCTTTATAACACCGGTGACCATGCTAACATACCTTTATAACGGAGGTGGCAATGCTAACATACCTTTATAACGGAGGTGGCCATGCTAACATACCTTTATAACGGAGGTGACCATGCTAACATACCTTTATAACACAGGTGACCATGCTAACATACCTTTATAACAGAGGTGACCACCATGCTAACATACCTTCATAACGGAGGTGACCATGCTAACATACCTTTATAACGGAGGTGGCCATGCTAACATACCTTTATAACACAGGTGACCATGCTAACATACCTTTATAACACCGGTGACCATGCTAACATACCTTTATAACACAGGTGACCATGCTAACATACCTTTATAACACAGGTGACCATGCTAACATACCTTTATAACACCGGTGACCATGCTAACATACCTTTATAACACAGGTGACCATGCTAACATACCTTTATAATGGAGGTGGCCATGCTAACATACCTTTATAACGGAGGTGGCCATGCTAACATACCTTTATAACACCGGTGACCATGCTAACATACCTTTATAACACCGGTGACCATGCTAACATACCTTTATAACGGAGATGACCATGCTAACATATCTTTATAACAGAGGTGACCACCATGCTAACATACCTTCATAACGGAGGTGACCATGCTAACATACCTTTATAACGGAGGTGACCATGCTAACATACCTTTATAACACAGGTGACCATGCTAACATACCTTTATAACACCGGTGACCATGCTAACATACCATAATAACACAGGTGACCATGCTAACATACCTTTATAACACAGGTGACCATGCTAACATACCTTTATAACGGAGGTGGCCATGCTAACATACCTTTATAACGGAGGTGACCACCATGCTAACATACCTTTATAACACCGGTGACCATGCTAACATACCTTTATAACACAGGTGACCTCCATGCTAACATACCTTTATAACGGAGGTGGCCATGCTAACATACCTTTATAACGGAGGTGGCCATGCTAACATACCTTTATAACGGAGGTGGCCATGCTAACATACCTTTATAACACCGGTGACCATGCTAACATATCTTTATAACACAGGTGACCTCCATGCTAACATACCTTTATAACGGAGGTGGCCATGCTAACATACCTTTATAACGGAGGTGGCCATGCTAACATACCTTTATAACGGAGGTGACCACCATGCTAACATACCTTTATAACACCGGTGACCATGCTAACATACCTTTATAACACAGGTGACCTCCATGCTAACATACCTTTATAACGGAGGTGGCCATGCTAACATACCTTTATAACGGAGGTGGCCATGCTAACATACCTTTATAACACAGGTGACCATGCTAACATACCTTTATAACACCGGTGACCATGCTAACATACCATAATAACACAGGTGACCATGCTAACATACCTTTATAACACAGGTGACCATGCTAACATACCTTTATAACAGAGGTGGCCATGCTAACATACCTTTATAACGGAGGTGACCACCATGCTAACATACCTTTATAACACCGGTGACCATGCTAACATACCTTTATAACACAGGTGACCTCCATGCTAACATACCTTTATAACGGAGGT
>NC_088397.1:6979927-7032427 GCF_034236695.1 Oncorhynchus nerka
TGCTAACATACCTTTATAACACAGGTGACCTCCATGCTAACATACCTTTATAACAGGTGACCATGCTAACATACCTTTATAACACAGGTGACCTCCATGCTAACATACCTTTATAACACAGGTGGCCATGCTAACATACCTTTATAACGGAGGTGACCATGCTAACATACCTTTATACACAGGTGACCATGCTAACATACCTTTATAACCATGCTAACATACCTTTATAACGGAGGTGACCATGCTAACATACCTTTATAACAGTGGTGACCATGCTAACATACCTTTATAACAGGTGACCATGCTAACATACCTTTATAACACGGTGACCATGCTAACATACCTTTATAACACAGGTGACCATGTGACCATGCTAACATACCTTTATAACACAGGTGACCATGCTAACATACCTTTATAATGGAGGTGGACCATGCTAACATACCTTTATAACGGAGGTGGCCATGCTAACATACCTTTATAACACAGGTGACCATGCTAACATACCTTTATAACTAACATACCTTTATACCTTTATAACACCGGTGACCATGCTAACATACCTTTATAACACAGGTGACCATGCTAACATACCACAGGTTTATAACACAGGTGACCATGCTAACATACCTTTATAACACCGGTGACCATGCTAACATACCTTTATAACACAGGTGACCATGCTAACATACCTTTATAATGGAGGTGGCCATGCTAACATACCTTTATAACGGAGGTGGCCATGCTAACATACCTTTATAACACCGGTGACCATGCTAACATACCTTTATAACACCGGTGACCATGCTAACATACCTTTATAACGGAGATGACCATGCTAACATATCTTTATAACAGACCATGCTAACATACCTTTATAACGGAGGTGACCATGCTAACATACCTTTATAACGGAGGTGACCATGCTAACATACCTTTATAACACAGGTGACCATGCTAACATACCTTTATAACACAGGTGACCATGCTAACATACCATACCATAACATACACAGGTGACCATGCTAACATACCTTTATAACACAGGTGACCATGCTAACATACCTTTATAACGGAGGTGGCCATGCTAACATACCTTTATAACGGAGGTGACCACCATGCTAACATACCTTTATAACACCGGTGACCATGCTAACATACCTTTATAACACAGGTGACCTCCATGCTAACATACCTTTATAACGGAGGTGGCCATGCTAACATACCTTTATAACGGAGGTGGCCATGCTAACATACCTTTATAACGGAGGTGACCACCATGCTAACATACCTTTATAACACCGGTGACCATGCTAACATACCTTTATAACACAGGTGACCTCCATGCTAACATACCTTTATAACGGAGGTGGCCATGCTAACATACCTTTATAACGGAGGTGGCCATGCTAACATACCTTTATAACACAGGTGACCATGCTAACATACCTTTATAACACCGGTGACCATGCTAACATACCATAATAACACAGGTGACCATGCTAACATACCTTTATAACACAGGTGACCATGCTAACATACCTTTATAACGGAGGTGGCCATGCTAACATACCTTTATAACGGAGGTGACCACCATGCTAACATACCTTTATAACACCGGTGACCATGCTAACATACCTTTATAACACAGGTGACCTCCATGCTAACATACCTTTATAACGGAGGTGACCATGCTAACATACCTTTATAACAGAGGTGGCCATGCTAATATACCTTTATAACACAGGTGACCTCCATGCTAACATACCTTTATAACGGAGGTGACCATGCTAACATACCTTTATAACACAGGTGACCTCCATGCTAACATACCTTTATAACACAGGTGGCCATGCTAACATACCTTTATAACGGAGGTGACCATGCTAACATGCCTTTATAACACCGGTGACCACCATGCTAACATACCTTTATAACGGAGGTGACCATGCTAACATACCTTTATAACAGTGGTGGCCATGCTAACATACCTTTATAACACCGGTGACCATGCTAACATACCTTTATAACACCGGTGACCATGCTAACATACCTTTATAACACCGGTGACCATGCTAACATACCTTTATAACACAGGTGACCATGCTAACATACCTTTATAATGGACGTGGCCATGCTAACATACCTTTATAACGGAGGTGGCCATGCTAACATACCTTTATAACACCGGTGACCATGCTAACATACCTTTATAACACCGGTGACCATGCTAACATACCTTTATAACAGAGGTGGCCATGCTAACATACCTTTATAACACCGGTGACTATGCTAACATACCTTTATAACACCGGTGACCATGCTAACATACCTTTATAACACAGGTGACCATGCTAACATACCTTTATAACGGACGTGGCCATGCTAACATACCTTTATAACGGACGTGGCCATGCTAACATACCTTTATAACGGAGGTGACTCCATGCTAACATACCTTTACAACAGAGGTGACCTCCATGCTAACATACCTTTATAACGGAGGTGACCATGCGGCCACGGGAGGAGAGGGTAGAGTGGTGGACCTGGGCAGCAGAGGCCATGCTGGCTAACGTGTTGAGGTGGTTCATCTGACTCATTGCCATGGAGACGGAGGCAGGGGCCATACTGACAGGGATCAGGGGGTGTGACATCATCATGAACGGGAGGTGTTCCAGACCTGAGAGAGGGAGGGAGGGAAAGGGGGGGGAGTGAGGGAGGGAAAGGAGAGAGGAAAAGGGGGAGGGAGGGAAAGGGGGCGAGAAAGAGAGAGATGGTTTTCTATTGAGCTTGGTGGCAGCATACATTAGAAGGTGGAGGGTAAACCATTATATTGTCCCACTCAGGACACTAGACCAAACATTCTGTTTGACTTGTGAAACCAGATTTCCAGAGCAACATTTGTGATGCTCAACATCCCAAAACCGAACATCTCTGGGGACATGAAACGTTTGAACAAACAAGGGGAAGAACATGTAAACAAAGAGTGGAAGGTCATATAACAACATCTGAGATGGACTCTTTGAAACAGCCAATCACAGTACAGAAAATACATCACACTCCATCTCCATGACACTTTACTTTTTTTTGTCTTCTGGGTGAAATCACTAAAAAGACTTTGTTGATGATCCAGAAATAGACACACAGTTCCATTTTGCTGTCCCTCTGTCATACTCTGAGTGAAGAGGAGAGGAAGAGGAGGAAGAGGAGAAGGAAGAGAAGGAGGAAGATGATGATGAAGAGGAGGAGGAGGGGGAGAATAAAGAGGAGAAGGAGGAGAGGAGGTGGAAGAGGAGAGGAGAGGTGTCTGAGAATAAAGGTTATTAGCTCTTCCACTTCACATTCTGACATTTATTATTTTGAATATAAAGCTTAAAGATGTTCAAATGAGAAGTTGTCTGTGAAGAGCTTTAGGACCTTTACTAGACACTGGAAAATGAAAAGAAATAAGTGACTAATTAGACTGAATTGAATGATTGGACAATGTGGGAAAAACAAGACCCTTTTCCTTCCACTAGTATTCTGTTAGCAGACGACTAGAGATGTTAGATGTTAGCAGACGACTAGAGAGATGTTAGATGTTAGCAGACGACTAGAGATGTTAGATGTTAGCAGACGACTAGAGATGTTAGATGTTAGCAGACGACTAGAGATGTTAGATGTTAGCAGACGACTAGAGAGATGTTAGATGTTAGCAGATGACTAGAGATGTTAGATGTTAGCAGACGACTAGAGATGTTAGATGTTAGCAGACGACTAGCGATGTTAGATGCTACCAGACTACTACAGAGATGTTAGATGTTAGCAGACTACTAGAGACAAACAGCTAGAAAATAAAAGCCAGTCAAACAAGACCCCTGTGTATCATCAGACCCACTATTTCACCCCTGTGTATCATCAGACCCACTATTTCAGCCCGGTGTATCAGACCCACTATTTCACCCCTGTGTATCAGACCCACTATTTCAGCCCGGTGTATCAGACCCACTATTTCACCCTGTGTATCATCAGACCCACTATTTCACCCCTGTGTATCAGACCCACTATTTCAGCCCTGTGTATCAGACCCACTATTTCACCCCTGTTTATCAGACCCACTATTTCACCCCTGTTTATAAGACCCACTATTTCACTCCTGTGTATCAGACCCACTATTTCATCCCTGTGTATCAGACCCACTATTTCATCCCTGTGTATCATCAGACCCACTATTTCACACCTGTGTGCTGTTGAAATGTAACTAGTTTATAGATGCATAAACCAATCCACATGGGAGAGAAGGGAACAATCTAAATATTGAACATTCAAGAAAACAAAACCAAAAATAAAACAATAGAAGCAGGAAGCGAAACAAAGGAGAGCTAATGACTGCTCTGTCACCGTGCCAACGGAACGCTGAGTAATTCCAAACACATAGACAATAAACTTGGACCAAATTCCACACAATGTCCCAAATATAATAGAATGTGTGCAAACAAAAAGAAGTCCCCAAAGAAGAGATAGAAACAGAAAGAAATTTTAAAAAGAAAAAGCTTTTACTAAATTAGGTGGATTACTCATATGTGCAGTGGTTCATCTGGACGCCTTTTGCAATGGACCCTTCCTCACCCCCCCCTCCATCCATCACTCCCTCACCCCCCCATCCCACCCTCCCTCCCTCACCCTCCCTCCCACCTCTCTCACTCCCTCCCTCCCTCACCTCCCTCCCTCAACTCGACCAGAAATAGAAACAAAAGATGTCCTCCTGAATGGAAGGAGATGAACGGATGTTGGAGGAATGGAGGAATTGGTTATTGGTTGCTATAGGACCCAGCTAATTACATTATATATTTTCTTCATGTCTGGCCTAGCCTTGAAACTTCAGCATAATCCCTAACAAAGGTCGCCATGGTTGCTCATCTAAGAAAAAAAGAGAAAAAAAACCTTACAGAACAGAAATACAGACAATGACAATAATGTTTTAAAAAACTACAAAAAAGTTTAGGATCCAAACTCTGTCAGCTTGGATGGGGAGCGTCGATGCACAGCTATTTTCAGGTCTCTCCAGAGATGTTCGATCAGGTTCAAGTCCGGGCTCTGGCTGGGCCACTAAAGGACATTCAGAGACTTGTCCCGAAGCCACTCCTGCGTTGTCTTGGCTGTGTGCTTAGGATCGTTGTCCTGTTGGAAGGTGAACCTTCGCCCCAGTCTGAGGTCATGAGCACACTGGAGCAGGTTTTCATCAAGGATCTCTCTGTACTTGTCATCTTTCCTTAGACCCTGACTAGTCTCCCAGTCCCTGCCACTGAAAAACATCCCCACAGCATGACGCTACCACCACCATGCTTCACCGTATGGATGGTGCCAGGTTTCCTCCAGAAGTGACACTTGGCATTCAGGCCAAAGAGTTCACTCATGGTTTCATCAGACCAGAGAATCTTGTTTCTCAGGAGTGTCCTTTAGGTGCGTTTTGGCAAACTCCAAGCGGGCTGTCATGTGCCTTTTGCTGAGGAGTGGTTTCCGTCTGGCCACTCGACCATAAAGGCCTGATTGGTGGAGGGCTGCAATCAGTTGCGCTCTTGGAAGGTTCTCCCATCTCCGCAGAGGAACTCTGGAGTTCTGTCAGAGTGGCCATTGGGTTCTTGGTCCCCTTCGTGCGTCTCATAGCAAAGGGTCTGAATACTTACAGTACCAGTCAAAAGTTTGGACACACCTACCCCAGTTTTTTTTATTTTTTATATTTCCTATTTTCTACATTGTAGAATAATAGCGAAGACATCAAAACTATGAAATAACACATATGGAATCATCTAGTAAACCAAAAAGTGTTAAACAAATCCAAATATATTTTATATTCTTCTAAGTAGCCACCCTTTGCCTTGATGACAGCTTTGCACACTCTTGGCATTCTCTCAACCAGCTTCATGAGGTAGTCACCAGGAATGCATTTCCATTAACAGGTGTGCCTTGTTAAAAGTTCATTTGTGGAATTTTTTTCCGTTCTTAATGTGTTTGAGCCAATCAGTTGTGTTGTGACAAGGTAGGGTTGGTATACAGAAGATAGTCCTATTTGGTAAAAGACCAAGCACATATTATGGCAAGAACAGCTCAAATAAGCAAAGAGAAATGACAGTCCATCATTACTTTAAGACATGAAGGTCAGTCAATACATAACATTTCAAGAACTTTGAAAGTTTTTTCAAGTGCAGTCGCAAAAACCATCAAGCGCTATGATGACACTGGCTCTCATCAGGACCACCACAGGAAAGGAAGACCCAGACTTATATCTGCTGCAGAGGATAAGTTCATTCGAGTTACCAGCCTCAGAAATTGCAGCCCAAATAAATACTTTGCAGAGTTCAAGTAACAGACACATCTCAACATCAACTGTTCAGAGGAGACTGTGTGAATCAGGCTTTATGGTCAAATGTCTGCAAAGAAGCCACTACTAAAGGGCACCAATAAGAAGAAGAGACTTGCTTGGGTCAAGAAACACGAGCAATGAGAACAAATTTGAGATTTTTGGTTCCAACTGCCGTGTCTTTGTGGAACAGATGATCTCCGCATGTGTGGTTCCCACCGTGAAGCATGGAGGAAGAGGTGTGAGGGTGCTTTGCTGGTGATACTGATTTATTTGGCTACTACTACAGCATTATGCAGCGATACGCCATCCCATCTGGTTTGCGCTTAGTGGTACTTTCATTTGTTTTTCAACAGGACAATGACCCAACACACCTCCAGGCTGTGTAAGGGCTATTTGACCAAGAAGGAGAGTGATGGAGTGCTGCATCAGATGCCTTGGCCTCCACAATCACCCGACCTCAACCCAATTGAGATTGTTTGGGATGAGTTGGACCGCAGAGTGAAGGAAAAGCAGCCAACAAGTGCTCAGCATATGTGGGAACTCCTTCAAGACTGTTGGAAAAGCATTCCAGGTGAAGCTGGTTGAGAGAATGCCAAGAGTGTGCAAAGCAGTCATCAAGGCAAAGGGTGGCTACTTTGAAGAATCTAAAATATATTTTGATTTGTTTAACACTTTTTTTGGTTACTACATGATTACATATGTGTTATTTCATAGTTTTGATGTCTTCACTATTTGTCTAAAATGTAGAAAATAGTTTTAAAAAATAAAGAAAAACCCTTGAATGAGTAGGTGTGTCCAAACTTTTGACTGGTACTGTATGTAAATAAGGTATTTCTGTTTTTAATTTGTTATACATTTTCAGAAATGTCTAAAAACCTGTTTTCGCTTTGTCATTATGGGGTATTGTGTGTAGATTGATGAGAGAAAAAAAAAACAATTTAATCAATTTCAGAAAAAGGCTGTAACGTAGCAAAATGTGGGAAAAGGGAAGGGGTCTGAATACTTTCTGAATGCTCTGTATAAAACCTTGTATGTATGTTGTAGATTTCCTAAAGAAACCTCAGCGTTTGACTGGTGATGGCCTTCTCTTTCCCACATTAAGGTGCTAATGGCTGCTCAGTTAATGTAGTTCATGTGTTGTGTGTATGAATGTGTGTGTGTGTGTGTGTGTGTGTGTGTGTGTGTGTGAGTGTGTAAGAATGTGTGTGTGTGTGAGTGTGTAAGAATGTGTGTGTGTGTGAGTGTGTAAGAATGTGTGTGTGTGTGTGTGTGTGTGTGTGAGTGTGTAAGAATGTGTGTGTGTGTGTGTGTGAGTGTGAGTGTGTAAGAATGTGTATGTCAAATCAAAATCAAATTTTATTTGTCACATACACATGGTTAGCAGATGTTAATGCGAGTGTAGCGAAATGCTTGTGCTTCTAGTTCCGACAATGCAGTAATAACCAACGAGTAATCTAACTAACAATTCCAAAACTACTGTCTTATACACAGTGTAAGGGGATAAAGAATATGTACATAAGGATAGTTCTTCTCGACTGTATGTAATGAAACCTAAGATGACCTGAGGTACTACGCACCAATTTGTAAGTCGCTCTGGATAAGAGCGTCTGCTAAATGACTTAAATGTAAATGTAAATGTAAATGTACTAATGTAAGAAATAACACGTAAAAAAACAAAAAACTGCATAGTTTCCTAGGAACGCGAAGCGAGGCGGCCATCTCTGTCGGCGCCGGAAGTACAATGTATGTATGTGTGTGTGTGTGTGTGTGTGTGTGTGTGTTTGTAGTGATTTAGACATCCGTGCGGAGGAAGTGGCTTTATGGAAAAACAGGCCAAATGCTTTGTGTTTGTTCATTGTGCAGCTCAACCTATAATTAAACAATGGTTAACGTTTAACATTGTTTTATCGCTTATGGCAACGACACAAACAAAACACACACAGCAGTGGAGGCTGCTGAGAGGAAGACGGTTTGCTCTCTGCAGCAGACAGACAGAATGGTGTGATATTTGATCCAGTGGAGGCTGCTGAGAGGAGGACGGCTCATAATAATGTCTGGAACGGAGCGAATGGAACGGCATCAAACACACGGAAACCATGGAAACCATGTGTTTGATGTATTTGATACCATTCCACGGATTCAGATCCAGTCATTACCACGAACCTGTCCTCCCCAATTAAGGTGCCACCAACCTCCTGTGACACACAGGTGGTAGTGGGGCAGAACCATCAACACAGGTGGTAGTGGGGCAGAACCATCAACACAGGTGGTAGTGGGGCAGAACCATCAACACAGGTGGTAGTGGGTCAGAACCATCAACACAGGTGGTAGTGGGGCAGAACCATCAACACAGGTGGTAGTGGGTCAGAACCATCAACACAGGTGGTAGTGGGGCAGAACCATCAACACAGGTGGTAGTGGGTCAGAACCATCAACACAGGTGGTAGTGGGGCAGAACCATCAACACAGGTGGTAGTGGGGCAGAACCATCAACACAGGTGGTAGTGGGGCAGAACCATCAACACAGGTGGTAGTGGGGCAGAACCATCAACACAGGTGGTAGTGGGGCAGAATCATCAACACAGGTGGTAGTGGGGCAGAACCATCAACACAGGTGGTAGTGGGGCAGAACCATCAACACAGGTGGTAGTGGGGCAGAACCATCAACACAGGTGGTAGTGGGGCAGAACCATCAACACAGGTGGTAGTGGGGCAGAACCATCAACACAGGTGGTAGTGGGGCAGAACCATCAACACAAGTAAGACTGGTGCAAACGGGAAATGTTAAGGCCTTAGTTTACACACACACACACACACACACACACACACACACACACACACACACACACACACACACACACACACACACACACATACACACACACACACACACACAGGAGAAGAGGACAGGAGAAAATAGTAGAGAGAGGATGAGCATTCAGCCTGGTCTCATAGACTAGACGTACCATGGTAAAGGTATGATTAGTATGATATGTCACGTTTGTTATGGTTCCATAAGACAAAAAGCAAAAACAAAAATAGGGTGGTTGGTTGCGGTGGATGGGAAGGCGTAAAACGCTAACATCTAGCAACCCAAAGGTTTCATGTTCGAATCTCATCATGGACAACTTTAGCATTTTAGCTAATTAGCAACTTTGCAACTACTTACTACTTTGTAGCTACTTTTCAACTACTTAGCATGTTAGCTAACCCTTCCCCTAACCCTTTAACCCAGGGGTCCCCAAACTTTTTCCTGTGAGGGCCACATAACTTTTCCCTTCTCTGATGGGGGGCCGGTGTCAGTTTGTAACAGAAAAAGTGTGACGATCGTAGGGGAGCTTAAAAATTTGATTGTTTTCCAGAAAGCCACACATAACCAAATAACCCTTTCCAGGTTCTTTACAGAAAAAAAGTCAGGAAACAAATAATAACACTATTAATTAAATAAATAATAACTAAATAACCCTATCTGAGTTCTTCACAGAAAAAACAGGAAATAAATAATAACTAAATAACTCTCTCTGGGTTCTTCATAGAAAAAAAAGCCATGGAACATTAACTTTCTGTCGTGCCATGCACAATCTTAACAGATAAAAGTTCAGCTCAGTTGTCAGAGCAGAATCTCTCTGACACATATGAGCAGTCTCTTAAAGTTCTTGTGTTCCTTCCTTATAATCCTTTTGTAGGTTCCAGTAGGCTTGTAGACACCGCTGTTTGCAGCTCTCTCTCATCAACTTCCCTGTGAAAACCACAAAAGAAGCAGGTTGAGAAACTGAACTAAGTGATACAGCACCTACACAGCACAATACATTTCACTACCAGTATGGTTGTAAAGATGGATTTTATCCCAGTAGATTTTATTATGATTATATTTGTTTATGCTCAGAATGACTCATTCAAGTCAGAAAAGTGAGCTTACCTATGTATGTTCATCAGTGTGAACTGTGGGCCTGCATCTGGCTGGTGAGAAGTTGAATATCAGGTTCCATTCTAGTTACAGCCAGTCTCAAGCACTGATGCAAATGTTCATCTGTCAATCTTGATCTCATCGGGGTTTTCAGCAGTTTCATGCGAGAAAAGGTTTTCTCGCAGATATACGTGCTGCCAAAAACTGTGGACATTTTCATTGCGTGTTTTTTGATGTTTGGATATGTGTCGTTTGGGAGGGCGGCATAGAAGTCAATGAGACTGTTGGGCTTGAATGCGTCTTTCAGAACATCACAGTTCTGTAACTCAGCCAACTCAAACTGATATGAAGGCTGGGCTTCATCAATGTCGGCAACAAAGGGGTTCTGAAAAAGACGGATTTCTTTTGCATGAACATGTAGTTCACTGAATCGCACACCGAACTCCGCCTTCAGCATTTCCAGTGCTTCCACGCACTTTTCAGCTGGGAACGGGACCGCTGGGTTCTCTGTCGACAGGTTTTGGGTAGCAGGAAGATGGACGAAGTTGCGCTTTTTCACTTGTTCCAAAAGCAGCGCTAATTTCACCTCAAATGCTTTTATGTGTGAATACATGTCGCAAATGAGTTTCCCCTCGCCTTGTAGCTGCAAGTTAAGGCTGTTAAGTATTTCTGTCACGTCTGTTAAAAATGCGAGGTGCCATTTCCATTCTGGGTCGATCAGCTCTGGGACCGTTTTGTCTTTTAAATGAAGAAATGCGTTAATTTCGGGTAGCAGCTCGTAAAAACGCCTCAAAACTCTGCCCCGGCTCAGCCATCGGACCTCTGTGTAGTACAGCACATCTCCGTGCGTAGACTCCAGTTCAGACAGGAATTCTTGGAACTGCCTGTGTTTAAGTCCCTTTGCTCTGATGAAGTTTATGCACGACACCACAACCTTCATTACAGAATCCCACTTCAACACTTTGCAGCACAGTGCTTGCTGGTGAATTAGGCAGTGGACTCGTAGCGGGGCGGTGAGACCCCTTTTTTCCAACTCCCGGTTCATGCGTCCTATTAGACCGCGAGTTTCGCCCACCATGCTAGGAGCCCCGTCAGTCGTGATGCTAGCTAGCTTTGACCAGTCCAGGTCCAACTTCTCCATGGTTTGGCACACTTTGTCAAAAATATCCTCTCCCGTTGTAGTCCCTTTGAGACTTTGGAGGGCTGCCAGCTCCTCGCATATCTCAAAGTTTGCGCCAACTCCACGAATAAAAATGAGCAGTTGCGCTGTGTCTTGCACGTCCGTGCTCTCATCCAGTGCTAATGAAAAAAAGTCAAATTCTTTCGTCTTCTGCTGCAGCTGGGCATATACATTACTCCCGATTTCTTCAACGCGTCTGGTGATTGTACTCGCCGACAGACTTACGGCATTAAATGCATCTTTCTTCTCGGGACACACCTCCTCCGCGACAGCATCCATACATTTCTTAACAAACTCTCCGTCAGTGACAGGCTTACCGCTTCTTGCTATCAGTTTTTGCATCCCGAAAGCTGTCCCGAACGGATGCCTGGTTCAGCTGAGCTTGGCGTACAAATGTATTCTGCTGAGATAGTAGTCCACTTTTTAGCCTTGAGAGTTTGTCTGCTCGTATTTGGCCTTGCAAGCTATCGTACTTGTCTTTGTGACGGGATTCATAGTGTCGGCGAAGATTGTATTCTTTGAATACCGCCACCGTCTCTTGACAGATGAGACAAACAGCCTTTTCTTTGCATTGAACAAAAAAAAAATTGTTTGTCCACTGCAGGTTAAATACCCTGCATTCTGAATCAATTTTTCTCTTACCTAACCTTTTCGCCATTATTCCGTTCTCTCTTTGACAGGGCCGGGCCTAGGATTTTTTTTCTGGAGGCCAAATAGGAAAAAAATTCGATAGCGTCTCTGGTATTGCTATCATTTGCCACCCAGCTAACGTTAGCATTTGGCACCTAGCCACCTTGCTAACATTAGCCACAACAAATTGGAATTGGTAATATATCAAACCTTTTGCAAATTTGGATCATATTATATTGTGCAAATTGCAATTCGCAAAATATCATATGAATTGCATTTTGTAACATATCATACATTATGGATGATGGACGTCCACAAATTAATAAATACTAATTGTGGTGTACTGAATTTATGTTTACTATTTTATGTCAGCCCCTGAGTCCAGGTTGGAGCATTAGGCAGCAGCTGCCTCCATCAGGGGTAGAGATGGATAAAAATGGGGAATGCCTGATGATATGAAAATAATATTTCAGTTCCGGGAAAATCATTGTCAAGAAACTGGTGTCTAAGGTTTGTGTCTGAACACTTGGCTTGAACACATCCTTCTACAGATTATTCCATAAGAAAGAAACTGGTGTCTAAGGTTTGTGTCTGAACACTTGGCTTGAACACATCCTTCTACAGATTATTCCATAAGAAAGAAACTGATGTCTAAGGTTTGCGTCTGAACACTTGGCTTGAACACATCCTCCTATAGATTATTCCATAAGAAAGAAACTGGTGTCTAAGGCTTGTGTCTGAACACTTGGCTTGAACACATCCTCCTATAGATTATTCCATAAGAAAGAAACTGAACAAATGTAAATGATTCCCCTCTGCCACACATGACAGCTAGCGGTGTGGAAACGGGAGACAGATGGAGACATAGAGAGGGAGAAAGAGAGAGGGAGAAAGTGAGAGGGAGAAAGAGAGAGAGAGAAAGAGAGAGGGAGAAAGAGAGAGGGAGAAAGAGAGAGAGAGAAAGAGAGATGGAGACATAGAGAGGGAGAAAGAGAGAGGGAGAAAGAGAGAGAGAAAGAGAGATGGAGAAAGAGAGAGGGAGAAAGAGAGAAAGAGAGAGGGAGAAAGAGAGAGAGAGAGAGAAAGGTGGAGGTAGTGGAATTCAGTGACACACAGAGAGCCCCTTTTTAAAGAGATTGGTTTTAAGTGAGTAAGTGCTTGGCCAAGTGACATCCCCACTGTTGATTGAAGGAGGCATTAAACGCTACTAGTCTATTGTGTAGTACACGCTCTGAGACACACACACACACACACACACACCGTAATTAATCATAGATGGTATTTGTGCCATTGTGTTGCTGTCTTTTCAGATCATGTCTGATCTTCTCTTTCTAAAGGTCACATGAGCCTTTATAAGATTAAACCTGACACACAGAGAGAGACTCACACACACACACACACACACACACACACACACACACACACACACACACACACACACACACACACAGAGAGATTCACACACACACACACACACAGAGAGAGACTCACACACACACACACACACACACACACACAGAGAGAGACTCACACACACACACACACACAGAGACTCACACACACACACACACAGGGAGAGAGAGATTCACACACACACACACACACACACACACAGAGAGAGAGACTCTCACACACACACACACACACACAGAGAGAGAGAGAGAGAGAGATTCACAAAATGTGACAAACACCAAATTGAGACCCTGCCTGCAGAAATCTGCAAAAATAACCTCTGTGTACAACGTAAAACACCAAATAATACATGCAGAGCAGAATTAGGCCGATACCCACTAATGATCAAAATCCAGAAAAGAGACGTTAAATTCTACAACCACCTAAAAGGAAGCGATTCCCAAACCTTCCATAACAAATCCATCACCTACAGAGAGATGAACCTGTGTGACTGACCCAAACTTAAGGAAAGCTTTGACTATGTACAGAATCAGTAAGCATAGCCTTGCTATTAAGAAAGGCCGCCGCAGGCAGACCTGGCTCTCAAGAGAAGACAGGCTATGTGCTCACTGCCCACAAAATGAGATGGAAACTGAGCTGCACTTCCTAACCTCCTGCCCAATGTATGACCATATTAGAGAAATATATTTCCCTCAGATGACACAGACTCACAAATAATTATAAAACAAACCCAATTTTGATAAACTTCCATATCTACTGGGTGAAATACCACACAGTGTGCCATCACAGAAACAAGATTTGTGACCTGTTGCCACAAGAAACGGCAACCAGTGGAGGAATTCATCATTCAGTATAATGGAGGAGGTGAATACAGATGGAGGAATTCATCATTCAGTATAATGGAGGAGGTGAATACAGATGGATTAATTCATCATACAGTATAATGGAGGAGGTGAATACAGATGGAGGAATTCATCATACAGTATAATGGAGGAGGTGAATACAGATGGAGGAATTCATCATACAGTTTAATGGAGGAGGTGAATACAGATGGATTAATTCATCATACAGTATAATGGAGGAGGTGAATACAGATGGAGGAATTCATCATACAGTATAATGGAGGAGGTGAATACAGATGGAGGAATTCATCATATAGTATAATGGAGGAGGTGAATACAGATGGAGGAATTCATCATACAGTATAATGGAGGAGGTGAATACAGATGGAGGAATTCATCATACAGTATAATGGAGGAGGTGAATACAGATGGAGGAATTCATCATACAGTATAATGGAGGAGGTGAATACAGATGGAGGAATTCATCATACAGTATAATGGAGGAGAATACAGATGAATACAGATGGATACAGATGGAATTCATCATACAGTATAATGGAGGAGGTGAATACAGATGGAGGAATTCACCATACAGTATAATGGAGGAGGTGAATACAGATGGAGAAATTCATCATACAGTATAATGGAGGAGGTGAATACAGATGGAGGAAATTCATCATACAGTATAATGGAGGAAGTGAATACAGATGGAGGAATTCATCATATAGTATAATGGAGGAGGTGAATACAGATGGAGGAATTCATCATACAGTATAATGGAGGAGGTGAATACAGATGGAGGAATTCATCATACAGTATAATGGAGGAGGTGAATACAGATGGAGGAATTCATCATACAGTATAATGGAGGAGGTGAATACAGATGGAGGAATTCATCATACAGTATAATGGAGGAGGTGAATACAGATGGAGGAATTCATCATACAGTATAATGGAGTGACAGATGAATACAGATGGAGGAATTCATCATACAGTATAATGGAGGAGGTGAATACAGATGGAGGAATTCATCATATAGTATAATGGAGGAGGTGAATACAGATGGAGGAATTCATCATACAGTATAATGGAGGAGGTGAATACAGATGGAGGAATTCATCATACAGTATAATGGAGGAGGTGAATACAGATGGAGGAATTCATCATACAGTATAATGGAGGAGGTGACCTAATGGATCTCTAGAGATCTACTGCCATTTTCCTTACACCTTACACTGAAACTCTGTAGAGGCACACACACACACACACACACACACACACACACACACACATAGGGAAACACACACACACACACACACACATAGAGAAACACACACACACACACACACTTCTTTTCACAGAGGGTCTGTTTTTAGAAAGGATGTAAACAGACTAATTAAAGATCAGCATCCAGAAAGAGATAACAGGTGTGTGTGTGTGTGTGTGTGTGTGTGTGTGTGTGTGTGTGTGTGTGTGTGTGTTACTGGCTCAGTTGGTTAACTTTGAACATTAGCTGTTATTTCTAACAGAGCCAACTGGTGACACACATGGTCCATCTCTCTATTGTTAGCTATTTAAAACTAGTTTACTGGTTTATCTTACTGTAATATCTTACTGTAATACAGTGGGCTGAAGAATACATCTGTATTTAAAACTAGTTTACTGGTTTATCTTACTGTAATATAGCAGGCTGAAGGAGACATCTGTATTTAAAACTAGTTTACTGGTTTATCTTACTGTAATATCTTACTGTAATACAGCAGGCTGAAGGAGACATCTGTATTTAAATCTAGTTTACTGGTTTATCTTACTGTTTATCTTACTGCGCTCCTGAGTGGCGCAGCGGTCTAAGACACTGCATCTCAGTGCAAGAGGCGTCACTGCAGTACCTGGTTCGAATCCAGGCTGTATCAAATACGGCCGTAACTGGGAGTCGAATAGGGTGGCGCACAATTGTCCCAGTGTCGTCCGGATTTGGCCCGGGGTAGGCCGTTTGTTCTCAACTGACTCGCCTAGTTGAAATAAAGATACAAAACATATAGTGGGCTGAAGGAGATCTGTATTTAAAACTAGTTTACTGGTTTCTCTTACTGATCGTCAATGCTACCTGTGCTGACACACACAAACACACACACTCTGTTCTTAAGCCACGTCATAAACCAGGTTGATTTGTGATCCTGTTCAGGCTTTGATAATCCCTGTCTTCTGTCTCAACATACAGATGGTGTTGTAACCAGCCAATAGCTGGAACCCTGCACCAAATCAATACACAGTCATCGTTTGTGTTTAAGATCCTAAACTACAGAGAACACTATTGATTTCTTCTTTTCCTTGTTAGACATTCTGTTCTGTTTCAGGTGAAGCTGTTGTACGAAAGGCTATTATATAAATACATCTGATTTGTGTTTCAGGTGAAGCTGTTGTACGAAGGGCTATTATATAAATACATCTGATTTGTGTTTCAGGTGAAGCTGTTGTATGAAGAGCTATTATATAAATACATTTGATTTGTGTTTCAGGTGAAGCTGTTCTATGAAGAGCCATTATATAAATACATTTGATTTGTGTTTCAGGTGAAGCTGTTCTATGAAGAGCCATTATATAAATACATCTGATTTGTGTTTCAGGTGAAGCTGTTGTATTGCCAGTTCAGTCCCAGAGGCAGAAGGACAGGTGGTCTCTGTTAAAGGAAGTTACAGTTTCTCTCAACCCTCATTCATACACCAACATGGACTAAATCTTAGAAGGCTACCTTCATAACAGCATCATAACACATTCATAACCCATACATACTGCATTCATAACCCATACATACTGCATTCATAACCCATACATACTGCATTCATAACCCATACATACTGCATTCATAACCCATACATACTGCATTCATAACCCATACATACTGCATTCATAACCCATACATACTGCATTCATAACCCATACATACCGCATCCATAACCCATTCATAACCCATACATACTGCATTCATAACCCATACATACCGCATCCATAACCCATTCATAACCCATACATACTGCATTCATAACCCATACATACTGCATTCATAACCCATACATACTGCATTCATAACCCATACAAACTACATTCATAACCCATACATACCGCATTCATAACCCATACATACTGCATTCATAACTCATACATACTGCATTCATAACCCATACATACTGCATTCATAACCCATACATACTGCATTCATAACCCATACATACCGCATTCATAACCCATACATACCGCATTCATAACCCATTCATAACCCATACATACCGCATTCATAACCCATACATAACCCATACATACCGCATTCATAACCCATACATACCGCATTCATAACCCATACATACCGCATTCATAACCCATACATACCGCATTCATAACCCATTCATAACCCATACATACCGCATTCATAACCCATACATACCGCATTCATAACCCATTCATAACCCATACATACTGCATTCATAACCCATACATACTGCATACATAACCCATACATACCACATTCATAACCCATACATACTGCATTCATAAGCAGTACATACTGCATTCATAACCCATACATACTGCATTCATAACCCATACATACCGCATTCATAACCCATTCATAACCCATACATACCGCATTCATAACCCATACAGTATTCATAACCTGCATTCATTAACCCATATACATAACCCGCATTCATAACCCATACATACTGCATTCATAACCCATACATACCGCATTCATAACCCATTCATAACCCATACATACTGCATTCATAACCCATACATACTGCATTCATAACCCATACATACTGCATTCATAACCCATACATACTGCATTCATAACCCATACATACCGCATTCATAACCCATACATACTGCATTCATAACCCATACATACCGCATTCATAACCCATACATACTGCATTCATAAGCAGTACATACTGCATACATAACCCATACATACTGCATTCATAACTCATACATACTGCATTCATAACCCATACATACTGCATTCGTAAGCAGTACATAAGCATTTCATCTTAAAACCTTGTCTTGAACCAGTAAATTAGGGAATAGATTTATCTGTGTGATACAGTGATGATGTCACATCCTGCTGAATCAAGACCAGTAGGTGTGCTGTTGACATGATCATAGAGACGCAATCAAACAGTATGGACAGCTGCCAAGATATCATGTGGGTGCAGTTATATGATATATATATATACAGAACCAGTCACAAGTTTGGACACCTACTAATTCCAGGGGTTTCCTTTATTTTTACTATTTATCTACATTGTAGAATAATAGTGAAGACATCAGAACTATGAAATAACATATGTAATCATGTAGTAACCAAAAAAAGTGTTAAACAAATCTAAATATATTTTATATATTGACCCGGAAGGAGAGTGATGGAGTGCTGCATCAGATGACCTGGCCTCCACAATCACCCGACCACAACCCAATTGAGATGGTTTGGGATGAGTCGGACCGCAGAGTGAAGGAAAAGCAGCCAACAAGTGCTCAGCATATGTGGGAGTGCTCAGCATATGTGGGAACTCCTTCAAGACTGTTGGAAAAGCATTCCAGGTGAAGCTGGTTGAGAGAATGCCAAGGGTGTGCAAAGCTGTCAACAAGGCAAAGGGTGGCTACTTTGTAGAATCTCAAATATAAAATATATTTAGATTTGTTTAACACTTTTTTGGTTACTACATGATTCCATATGTGTTATTTCATAGTTTCTGATGTCTTCACTAAAAAGAACAGCCCTGGAATGAGTAGGTGTGTCCAAACTTTAGACTGGTACTGTGTATAGTGTTTGACTGGTACTGTGTATAGTGTATCTGTCCAGCTGTTTGACTGGTACTGTGTATAGTGTTTGACTGGTACTGTGTATAGTGTTTGACTGGTACTGTGTATAGTGTTTGACTGGTACTGTGTATAGTGTTTGACTGGTACTGTGTATAGTGTTTGACTGGTACTGTGTATAGTGTATCTGTCCAGCTGTTTGACTGGTACTGTGTATAGTGTTTGACTGGTACTGTGTATAGTGTTTGACTGGTACTGTGTATAGTGTTTGACTGGTACTGTGTATAGTGTTTGACTGGTACTGTGTATAGTGTTTGACTGGTACTGTGTATAGTGTTTGACTGGTACTGTGTATAGTGTCTCTAACTCAAAGCCTAGAGGACCAGCATTGTAATGAAACTGATGCTGGTCCATTGACTGTAATGATAACGTAATAACAGGGATTAATATGGACTCACCCAGACTGGAGGAGTTGTGGTGATCTCCTCCGTTCTCTCCGTCTGTCCCGTGGTGATGATGATGCTGGTGGTGGTTACTATGGTAACCCCCCATCACCTCCAACTTGATCTTTTTGGTCTTCATGGCCTCAGCAAGAGCAGCCGCTGTCAGACCTGAGAGAGAGAGAGGAGAGAGAGTGTGAAATAGAGAGATGGAGAGAGATAGGAGAGAGAGGAGAGAGACATTTGGCTAGAAATTCAAAAGGAAATTATCCTAACAGAGAAAAATGTCCTCCTGTGTGCTACCTATATCCCCCCACTAGAATCCCCATATTTTAATGAAGACAGCTTCTCCATCCTGGAGGGCGAAATCAATCATTTCCAGGCCCAGGGACATGTACTAGTCTGTGGCGACCTAAATGCCAGAACCGGACAAGAACCTGACACCCTCAGCACACAGGGGGACAAACATCTGCCTGGAGGTGACAGCATCCCCTCCCACATATGCCCCCCTAGGCACAACTATGACAACATAACCAACAAAAACGGGTCACAACTCCTGCAGCTCTGTCGCACGCTGGGTATGTACATAGTCAACGGTAGGCTTCGAGGGGACTCCTATGGTAGGTACACCTATAGCTCATCTCTTGGCAGTAGTACTGTAGACTACTTTATCACTGACCTCAACCCAGAGTCTCTCAGAGCGTTCACAGTCAGCCCACTGACACCCCTATCAGACCACAGCAAAATCACAGTCTACTTAAACAGAGCAATACTCAATCATGAGGCATCAAAGCCAAAGGAACTGAGTAACATTAAGAAATGCTATAGAATATAGATGGAAGGAATGCAGTTTGGAAACCTACCAAAAAACAATTAGGCAACAACAAATTCAATCCCTTTTAGACAATTTCCTGGGTAAAACGTTCCACTGTAATAGTGAAGGTGTAAACTTGGCAGTAGAAAATCTTAACAGTATATTTGACCTCTCAGCTTCCCTATCAAATCTAAAAATCTCAAATAGAAAACCGAAGAAAATTAACAATAATGACAAATGGTTTGATGAAGAATGCAAAAATCTAAGAAAGAAATTGAGAAACCTGTCCAACCAAAAACATAGAGACCCAGAAAACCTGAGTCTACGCCTTCACTATGGTGAATCACTAAAACAATACAGAAATACACTACGGAAAAAGAAGGAACAGCATGTCAGAAATCAGCTCAATGTAATTGAAGAATCCATAGACTCTAACCACTTCTGGGAAAATTGGAAAACACTAAACAAACAACAACACGAAGAATTATCTATCCAAAATGGAGATGTATGGGTAAACCACTTCTCCAATCTGTTTGGTTCTATAACAAAGAACAAAGAGCAAAAACATATACATGATCAAATACAGATCTTAGAATCAACTATTAAAGACTACCAGAACCCACTGGATTCTCCAATTACATTGAATGAACTACATGACAAAATAAAAACCCTCCAACCCAAAAAGGCCTGTGGTGTCGATGGTATCCTAAATGAAATGATCAAATATACAGACAACAAATTCCAATTGGCTATACTAAAACTCTTTAACATCATCCTTAGCTCTGGCATCTTCCCCAATATTTGGAACCAAGGACTGATCACCCCAATCCACAAAAGTGGAGACAAATTTGACCCCAATAACTACCGTGGAATATGTGTCAACAGTAACCTTGGGAAAATCCTGTGCATTATTATTAACAGCAGACTCGTACATTTCCTCAATGAAAACAATGTACTGAGCAAATGTCAAATTGGCTTCTTACCAAATTACCCTACAACAGACCATGTATTCACCCTGCACACCCTAATTGACAACCAAACAAACCAAAACAAAGGCAAAGTCTTCTCATGCTTTGTTGATTTCAAAAAAGCCTTCGACTCAATCTGGCATGAGGGTCTGCTATACAAACTGATGGAAAGTGGTGTTGGGGGAAAAACATACGACATTATAAAATCCATGTACACAAACAACAAGTGTGCGGTTAAAATGGGCAAAAAACACACACATTTCTTCACACAGGGTCGTGGGGTTAGACAGGGATGCAGCTTAAGCCCCACCCTCTTCAACATATATATCAACGAATTGGCGCGGGCAC
Organism: Oncorhynchus nerka; assembly: GCF_034236695.1. NCBI lineage: Eukaryota > Metazoa > Chordata > Actinopteri > Salmoniformes > Salmonidae > Oncorhynchus > Oncorhynchus nerka. Next base: position 7,001,631 of record NC_088397.1, read on the forward strand.
TAGAAAAGTCTGCAGCACCCGGCCTCCCCTGCTAGAATCCAAGTCAAATGTCTGCTGTTTGCTGATGATCTGGTGCTTCTGTCACCAACCAAGGAGGGCCTACAGCAGCACCTAGATCTTATGCACAGATTCTGTCAGACCTGGGCCCTGACAGTAAATCTCAGTAAGACCAAAATAATTGTGTTCCAAAAAAGGTCCAGTCACCAGGACCACAAATACAAATTCCATCTAGACACTGTTGCCCTAGAGCACACAAAAAACTATACATACCTTGGCCTAAACATCAGCGCCACAGGTAACTTCCACAAAGCTGTGAACGATCTGAGAGACAAGGCAAGAAGGGCATTCTATGCCATCAAAAGAAACATAAATTTCAACATACCAATTAGGATTTGGCTAAAAATACTTGAATCAGTCATAGAGCCCATTGCCCTTTATGGTTGTGAGGTCTGGGGTCCACTCACCAACCAAGACTTCACAAAATGGGACAAACACCAAATTGAGACTCTGCACGCAGAATTCTGCAAAAATATCCTCCATGTACAACGTAAAACACCAAATAATGCATGCAGAGCAGAATTAGGCCGATACCCACTAATTATCAAAATCCAGAAAAGAGACGTTAAATTCTACAACCACCTAAAAGGAAGAGATTCACAAACCTTCCATAACAAAGCCATCACCTACAGAGAGATGAACCTGGAGAAGAGTCCCCTAAGCAAGCTGGTCCTGGGGCTCTGTTCACAAACACAAACACACCCCACAGAGCCCCAGGACAGCAACACAATTAGACCCAACCAAATCATGAGAAAACAAAAAGATAATTACTTAACACATTGGAAAGAATTAACAAAAAAACAGAGCAAACTAGAATGCTATTTGGCCCTACACAGAGAGTACACAGCGGCAGAATACCTGACCACTGTGACTGACCCAAAATTAAGGAAAGCTTTGACTATGTACAGACTCAGTGAGCATAGCCTTGCTATTGAGAAAGGCCGCCGTAGGCAGACATGGCTCTCAAGAAAAGACAGGCTATGTGCTCACTGCCCACAAAATGAGGTGGAAACTGAGCTGCACTTCCTAACCTCCTGCCCAATGTATGACCATATTAGAGAGACATATTTTCCCCAGATTACACAGATCCACAAAGAATTCTAAAACAAACCCAATTTTGATAAACTTCCATATCTACTGGGTGAAATTCCACAGTGTGCCATCACAGCAGCAAGATTTGTGACCTGTTGCCACGAGAAAAGGGCAACCAGTGAAGAACAAACACCATTGTAAATACAACCCATATTTATGCTTATTTATTTTATCTTGTGTCCTTTAACTATTTGTACATTGTATATATATATATATAATATGACATTTGTAATGTCTTTACTGTTTCGAAACTTCTGTATGTGTAATGTTTACTGTTAATTTTTGTTGTTTTTCACTTTATATATTCACTTTGTATGTTGTCTACCTCACTTGCTTTGGCAATGTTAACACATGTTTCCCATGCCAATAAAGCCCTTGAATTGAATTGAGAGAGAGACAGAGAGAGAGAGAGAGAGAGAGAGAGAGAGAGAGAGAGAGAGAGAGAGAGAGAGAGAGAGAGAGAGAGTAAAATAGAGAGATGGAGAGAGAGAGAGATGGAGAGAGGAGAGAGAGAGAGAGGAGAGAGAGAGAGGAGAGAGAGAGAGAGGAGAGACAGAGACAGAGAGAGTGTGAAATAGAGAGATGGAGAGAAAGTGTGAAATAGAGAGAGAGAGAGAGAGAGAGAGAGAAAAGAGAAAAGAGAGAAAAGAAAGGTGATGGGTACAAAGAAAGAGACATCAACATCCTCTAGTCTAGTGGATTATGGGTAACAGAGGGTTGTCATAGAGATCCATCTACTGTGAGCTCCAACAGTATTGGGACAAGTTGTTGTTGTTATGGCTCTGTACACCAGCACTTTGGATTTGAAATGATACAATGACTATGAGGCGAACCTTTTACTGCAGTGGGCTAAACCAGGGGCACACAGAGTGATTCTTGGTCGTCTTAAACTAATCTACTTTGTAACAACAGTATCCACCTCACACACATGGTTATGGGTTTAACAACAGTATCCACCTCACACACCTGGTTATGGGTTTAACAACAGTATCCACCTCACACACATGGTTATGGGGTTATGGTTATGGGTTTAACAACAGTATCCACCTCACACACATGGTTATGGGTTTAACAACAGTATCCACCTCACACACCTGGTTATGGGTTTAACAACAGTATCCACCTCACACACATGGTTATGGGTTTAACAACAGTATCCACCTCACACACATGGTTATGGGTTTAACAACAGTATCCACCTCACACACATGGTTATGGGTTTAACAACAGTATCCACCTCACACACATGGTTATGGGTTTAACAACAGTATCCACCTCACACACATGGTTATGGGTTTAACAACAGAAGACACCTGACACCTGAAATGTCTTACATCTTAATATTACACTTTATATACCAGAAGACTGAAATATAACAAAACCATTTGACATAGAAACACCGGATTTTCAACATTTACATGTATTTTATTAGTTATAAAATGATGAAAAATATGAATAACATTCCAGCCATGAGGCCACCAGGTCATTTCCAGCCATGAGGCCACCAGGTCATTTCAGCCATGAGGCCACCAGGTCATTTCCAGCCATGAGACCACCAGGTCATTTCCAGCCATGAGGCCACCAGGTCATTTCCAGCCATGAGGCCACCAGGTCATTTCCAGCCATGAGACCACCAGGTCATTTCCAGCCATGAGACCACCAGGTCATTTCCAGCCATGAGGCCACCAGGTCATTTCCAGCCATGAGGCCACCAGGTCATTTCCAGCCATGAGGCCACCAGGTCATTTCCAGCCATGAGACCACCAGGTCATTTCCAGCCATGAGGCCACCAGGTCATTCCAGCCATGAGGCCACCAGGTCATTACCAGCCACGAGGCCACCAGGTCATTACCAGCCACGAGGCCACCAGGTCATTACCAGCCACGAGGCCACCAGGTCATTACCAGCCACGAGGCCACCAGGTCATTACCAGCCACGAGGCCACCAGGTCATTACCAGCCACGAGGCCACCAGGTCATTACCAGCCACGAGGCCACCAGGTCATTCCAGCCACGAGGCCACCAGGTCATTCCAGCCACGAGGCCACCAGGTCATTCCAGCCATGAGGCCACCAGGTCATTCCAGCCATGAGGCCACCAGGTCATTCCAGCCATGAGGCCACCAGGTCATTCCAGCCATGAGGCCACCAGGTCATTCCAGCCATGAGGCCACCAGGTCATTCCAGCCATGAGGCCACCAGGTCATTCCAGCCACGAGACCACCAGGTCATTCCAGCCACGAGGCCACCAGGTCATTCCAGCCATGAGGCCACCAGGTCATTCCAGCCATGAGGCCACCAGGTCATTCCAGCCATGAGGCCACCAGGTCATTTCCAGCCATGAGGCCACCAGGTCATTTCCAGCCATGAGGCCACCAGGTCATTTCCAGCCATGAGGCCACCAGGTCATTTCCAGCCATGAGGCCACCAGGTCATTCCAGCCATGAGGCCACCAGGTCATTCCAGCCATGAGGCCACCAGGTCATTTCCAGCCATGAGGCCACCAGGTCATTTCCAGCCATGAGGCCACCAGGTCATTTCCAGCCATGAGGCCACCAGGTCATTCCAGCCATGAGGCCACCAGGTCATTCCAGCCATGAGGCCACCAGGTCATTCCAGCCATGAGACCACCAGGTCATTCCAGCCATGAGACCACCAGGTCATTTCCAGCCACGAGACCACCAGGTCATTTCCAGCCACGAGACCACCAGGTCATTTCCAGCCACGAGGCCACCAGGTCATTTCCAGCCATGAGGCCACCAGGTCATTTCCAGCCATGAGGCCACCAGGTCATTCCAGCCATCAGGCCACCAGGTCATTTCCAGCCATGAGACCACCAGGTCATTTCCAGCCATGAGACCACCAGGTCATTTCCAGCCATGAGGCCACCAGGTCATTCCAGCCATGAGGCCACCAGGTCATTTCCAGCCATGAGGCCACCAGGTCATTTCCAGCCATGAGACCACCAGGTCATTTCCAGCCATGAGGCCACCAGGTCAGCCATGAGGCCACCAGGTCATTTCCAGCCATGAGGCCACCAGGTCATTTCCAGCCATGAGACCACCAGGTCATTTCCAGCCATGAGGCCACCAGGTCATTTCCAGCCATGAGGCCACCAGGTCATTTCCAGCCATGAGACCACCAGGTCATTTCCAGCCATGAGACCACCAGGTCATTTCCAGCCATGAGGCCACCAGGTCATTTCCAGCCATGAGGCCACCAGGTCATTTCCAGCCATGAGACCACCAGGTCATTTCCAGCCATGAGACCACCAGGTCATTTCCAGCCATGAGGCCACCAGGTCATTCCAGCCTGAGGCCCCCCAGGTCATTACCAGCCACGAGGCCACCAGGTCATTATCAGGCCACCAGGTCATTACCAGCCATCCATATCAGGTGGACAGCCACGCCAGGCCACCAGGTCATTACCAGAGGCCACCAGGTCAATGAGGCCACCAGGTCATTTGAGGCCACCAGGTCATTAGGCCACCAGGTCATTCCAGCCATAGGTCTCTCCATTTCCAGAGGCCACCAGGTCATTCCAGCCACGAGGCCACCAGGTCATTCCAGCCATGAGGCCACCGGTCATTCCAGCCATGAGGCCATTCATTTCCAGCCATGAGGCCACCAGGTCATTTCAGCCATGAGGCCACCAGGTCATTCCAGCCATGAGACCACCAGGTCATTTCCAGCATGCAATGAGGTCATTTCCAGCCACGAGACCACCAGGTCATTTCCAGCCATGAGGCCACCAGGTCATTTCCAGCCATGAGGCCACCAGGTCATTTCCAGCCATGAGGCCACCAGGTCATGACCAGCCATGAGGCCACCAGGTGACCAGCCATGAGACCACCAGGTCATTTCCAGCCATGAGACCACCAGGTCATTTCCAGCCATGAGGCCACCAGGTCATTACCAGCCATGAGGCCACCAGGTCATTCCAGCCAGTGACTCAGTCCACACCACTGGGCCATCAGCCAGGTCATTCAGCCATGAGGCATCAGGTCATTTCCATCTCCATAGTGACTCAGTCATTCCAGCCATGAGGCCACCAGGTCATTCCAGCCACGAGACCACCAGGTCATTTCCAGCCATGAGACCACCAGGTCATTTCCAGCCATCAGGTCATTCAGCCATGAGGCCACCAGGTCATTTCCAGCCATGAGGCCACCAGGTCATTCCATCTCATTTCCAGCCATGAGACCACCAGGTCATTTCCAGTGACTCCAGCCAGCCACCAGGTCACACCACCACCAGGCCATCAGCCTTCAACACATCTATCTATCTCCATAGTGACTCTTTCCAGCCATGAGGCCACTGGGCCAGCCATGAGGCCAGGTTCAACCAGGTCATTCCAGCCATCTATCCAGGTCATTCCAGCCATGACCACCAGGTCATTCCAGTGAGACCACCAGGTCATTCAGCCATGAGGCCACCAGGTCATTCCAGCCATGAGGCCACCAGGTCATTTCCAGCCATGAGGCCACCAGGTCATTTCCAGCCATGAGGCCACCAGGTCATTTCCAGCCATGAGGCCACCAGGTCATTTCCAGCCATGAGGCCACCACTGAGAGGTCATTTCAGCCATGAGGCCACCAGGTCATTTCTCCAGGTCATTTCCAGCCAGTGATTTCCAGCCAGGCCACCAGGTCATTTCCAGCCATGAGGCCACCAGGTCATTTCCAGCCATGAGGCCATCAGCCATTTCAACACAGGTCTATCATATCTCCATAGTGACTCAGTACAGACCACAGCTTTGGTATTTACATCCATATCAGGTGGACTGTTTAGAAATGACAGCTCTTGTTATACATAGTCTCTCCATTTAGACGACCAAACGGACAAATTCATTTCTATGTATCTGGTCCCATAGCATGCAATGACTACATCAAGCTAGTGACTCTACACATTTGTTGGATACATTTGCTGTTTGTCGCTATAGTGACTCAGTACACCACTGGGCCATCAGCCTTCAACACATCTATCTATCTCCATAGTGACTCAGTACACCACTGGGCCATCAGCCTTCAACACATCTATCTATCTCCATAGTGACTCAGTACACCACTGGGCCATCAGCCTTCAACACATCTATCTATCTCCATAGTGACTCAGTACACCACTGGGCCATCAGCCTTCAACACATCTATCTATCTCCATAGTGACTCAGTACACCAGTGGGCCATCAGCCTTCAACACATCTATCTATCTCCATAGTGACTCAGTACACCAGTGGGCCATCAGCCTTCAACACATCTATCTATCTCCATAGTGACTCAGTACACCAGTGGGCCATCAGCCTTCAACACATCTATCTATCTCCATAGTGACTCAGTACACCACTGGGCCATCAGCCTTCAACACATGATCTACTAATGGAACAGATCCGCCCTTAAAGCACCAGTAACATCCTACTCTGTCTCTCCTCCAAGTCAAGTATTTTAAATGGACAGTAATATTTTTTTATTTTTTTATATATATTTTTTACCTTTATTTAACTAGGCAAGTCAGTTAAGAACAAATTCTTATTTTCAATGACGGCCTAGGAACAGTGGGTTAACTGCCTGTTCAGGGGCAGAATGGCAGATTTGTACCTTGTCAGCTCGGGGGTTTGAACTTGCAACCTTCCGGTTACTAGTCCAACGCTCTAACCACTAGGCTACCCTGCCGCCCCAATATGCATGATAAAGTCTCTATTTGTCATTAAAATCACTGAGCTAGTTAAGGACAACTCACCTCTGAAATGAACTGAGCTTTGCCGTTAAAAACGTCTCCTTCTCTGTTCCCCCCTCTGTTCCCCCCTCTGTTCCCCCCTCTCTGTCCTCCCTCTGTTCCCCCTCTGTCCCCCCCTCTGTTCCCCCCTGTCACCCCTCTGTTCCCCCTCTGTTCCCCCCTCTGTTCCCCCCCCTGTCCCCCCTCTGTCACCCCTCTGTCCCCCCCTCTGTTCCCCCCTCTGTCACCCCCCTCTGTTCCCCCTCTGTCACCCCTCTGTTCCCCCCCTCTGTTCCCCCTCTGTCCCTCCCTCTGTTCCCCCTCTGTCCCCCCTCTGTCCCCCCTCTGTTCCCCCTCTGGTCACCCCTCTGTCACCCTCTGTCCCTCCCTCTGTCCCCCCTCTGTTCCTGCCTCTGTTCCTCAGTTCTCTTTAATAAATGTCAAGATCAGTGTGAAAGAAGCCGTCACCCCAGCGAGGCTGGAGAGGATGATATCAAAGGTTTCCTTCAGGTTTACACTTGGCTAAACAAAACGCCATTCTGTTCTGTCTCTCTCTCTGTCTCCCTCTCTGTCTCCCACTCCCTCCCTCTCTCCCTCCCTCCCTCTCTCTCTGTCTCTCCCTCCCTCCCTCTCTCTCTGTCTCCCATTCCCTCTCTCCCTCCCTCCCTCTCTCTGTCTTCCACTCCCTCTCTCCCTCCCTCCCTCTCTCTCTGTCTCCCACTCCCTCCCTCCCTCTCCCTCCCTCTCTCTCTCTCCCTCCCTCTCTCTCTCTCCCTCCCTCCCTCTCTTTCAGTCTCCTGTGGCCTTTCAATTCTAATCTCCTCCGCTGACATTGATGTTGTGACCTCTCCTCCAGTTAAAAGGGCTCTGAGACTCTCTCTCAGGCCCAGTGAGTATTACTTTGAGTCTGACTCTCTCCCAGAGACACCGCTCTCTGAGGCGCAGGATGCTTTTGAACACAGAGAGTAAAAAGGACTTGTAGAAATAGCTTGTTTTGAGGTGGAGAACGAACAGATTGAGTTTTACAAAAGCACACAAAGAGAAGGGCAGCTTTGAACGCTGAACGGTGAAACACACAGAGAACAGGTAGAGAGGCCTGCAGAGGTGGGCTATAAACTCAGAACATAGTCTACAGGAACACTGGGAGAACAGGTAGAGAGGCCTGCAGAGGTGGGCTGTAACTCAGAACATAGTCTACAGGAACACTGGGAGAACAGGTAGAGAGGCCTGCAGAGGTGGGCTGTAACTCAGAACATAGTCTACAGGAACACTGGGAGAACAGGAAGAGAGGCCTGCAGAGGTGGGCTGTAACTCAGAACATAGTCTACAGGAACACTGGGAGAACAGGTAGAGAGGCCTGCAGAGGTGGGCTGTAACTCAGAACATAGTCTACAGGAACACTGGGAGAACAGGTAGAGAGGCCTGCAGAGGTGGGCTGTAACTCAGAACATAGTCTACAGGAACACTGGGAGAACAGGTAGAGAGGCCTGCAGAGGTGGGCTGTAACTCAGAACATAGTCTACAGGAACACTGGGAGAACAGGTAGAGAGAACCTGGCAGACAGTGGGCTGAAACTGAGAGAACATAGTCTACAGGAACACTGGGAGAACAGGTAGACTACAGGAACACTGGAGAACATAAGACTACAGGAAACTCAGAACATAGTCTACAGGAACACTGGGAGAACATAGTCTACAGGAACACAGAGAACATAGTCTACAGGAACACAGAGAACATAGTCTACAGGAACACTGAGAGAACATAGTCTACAGGAACACTGGGAGAACAGTCTACAGGAACACTGAGAGAACATAGTCTACAGGAACACTGAGAGAACATAGTCTACAGGAACACTGAGAGAACATAGTCTACAGGAACACAGAGAGAACATAGTCTACAGGAACACTGGGAGAACAGTCTACAGGAACACAGAGAGAACATAGACTACAGGAACACTGGGAGAACAGTCTACAGGAACACTGAGAGAACAGTCTACAGGAACACTGAGAGAACAGTCTACAGGAACACTGGGAGAACAGTCTACAGGAACACTGGGAGAACATAGACTACAGGAACACTGAGAGAACATAGTCTACAGGAACACTGGGAGAACATAGTCTACAGGAACACTGAGAGAACATAGACTACAGGAACACTGGGAGAACAGTCTACAGGAACACTGGGAGAACATAGTCTACAGGAACACTGAGAGAACATAGTCTACAGGAACACTGGGAGAACATAGTCTACAGGAACACAGAGAACATAGTCTACAGGAACACAGAGAACATAGTCTACAGGAACACTGAGAGAACATAGTCTACAGGAACACTGGGAGAACAGTCTACAGGAACACTGAGAGAACATAGACTACAGGAACACTGAGAGAACAGTCTACAGGAACACTGAGAGAACATAGTCTACAGGAACACTGAGAGAACATAGTCTACAGGAACACTGAGAGAACAAAGTCTACAGGAACACTGTGAGAACATAGACTACAGGAACACTGGGAGAACATAGTCTACAGGAACACTGAGAGAACATAGTCTACAGGAACACAGAGAACATAGTCTACAGGAACACAGAGAACATAGTCTACAGGAACACTGAGAGAACATAGTCTACAGGAACACTGGGAGAACAGTCTACAGGAACACTGAGAGAACATAGTCTACAGGAACACTGAGAGAACATAGTCTACAGGAACACTGAGAGAACATAGTCTACAGGAACACAGAGAGAACATAGACTACAGGAACACTGGGAGAACAGTCTACAGGAACACTGAGAGAACAGTCTACGGGAACACTGAGAGAACATAGTCTACAGGAACACTGGGAGAACAGTCTACAGGAACACAGAGAACATAGTCTACAGGAACACTGAGAGAACATAGTCTACAGGAACACTGGGAGAACAGTCTACAGGAACACTGAGAGAACATAGACTACAGGAACACTGAGAGAACAGTCTACAGGAACACTGAGAGAACATAGTCTACAGGAACACTGAGAGAACATAGTCTACAGGAACACTGAGAGAACAAAGTCTACAGGAACACTGTGAGAACATAGACTACAGGAACACTGGGAGAACATAAGACTACAGGAACACTGAGAGAACATAGTCTACAGGAACACTGGGAGAACATAGTCTACAGGAACACAGAGAACATAGTCTACAGGAACACAGAGAGAACATAGTCTACAGGAACACTGGGAGAACAGTCTACAGGAACACTGAGAGAACATAGTCTACAGGAACACTGAGAGAACATAGTCTACAGGAACACTGAGAGAACATAGTCTACAGGAACACAGAGAGAACATAGACTACAGGAACACTGGGAGAACAGTCTACAGGAACACTGGGAGAACAGTCTACAGGAACACTGAGAGAACAGTCTACGGGAACACTGAGAGAACATAGTCTACAGGAACACTGGGAGAACAGTCTACAGGAACACTGGGAGAACATAGACTACAGGAACACTGGGAGAACATAGACTACAGGAACACTGGGAGAACATAAGACTACAGGAACACTGAGAGAACATAGTCTACAGGAACACTGGGAGAACATAGTCTACAGGAACACAGAGAACATAGTCTACAGGAACACAGAGAACATAGTCTACAGGAACACTGAGAGAACATAGTCTACAGGAACACTGGGAGAACATAGTCTACAGGAACACAGAGAACATAGTCTACAGGAACACAGAGAACATAGTCTACAGGAACACTGAGAGAACATAGTCTACAGGAACACTGGGAGAACATAGTCTACAGGAACACTGAGAGAACATAGTCTACAGGAACACTGAGAGAACATAGTCTACAGGAACACAGAGAGAACATAGTCTACAGGAACACTGGGAGAACAGTCTACAGGAACACTGAGAGAACATAGTCTACAGGAACACTGAGAGAACATAGTCTACAGGAACACTGAGAGAACATAGTCTACAGGAACACAGAGAGAACATAGACTACAGGAACACTGAGAGAACAGTCTACGGGAACACTGAGAGAACATAGTCTACATGAACACTGGGAGAACAGTCTACAGGAACACTGAGAGAACATAGTCTACAGGAACACAGAGAGAACATAGACTACAGGAACACTGGGAGAACAGTCTACAGGAACACTGAGAGAACAGTCTACAGGAACACTGAGAGAACATAGTCTACAGGAACACTGGGAGAACATAGTCTACAGGAACACTGGGAGAACAGTCTACAGGAACACTGGGAGAACAGTCTACAGGAACACTGGGAGAACATAGACTACAGGAACACTGAGAGAACATAGTCTACAGGAACACTGGGAGAACATAGTCTACAGGAACACTGAGAGAACATAAACTACAGGAACACTGGGAGAACAGTCTACAGGAACACTGGGAGCACATAGACTACAGGAACACTGGGAGAACATAAGACTACAGGAACACTGAGAGAACATAGTCTACAGGAACACTGGGAGAACATAGTCTACAGGAACACAGAGAACATAGTCTACAGGAACACAGAGAACATAGTCTACAGGAACACTGAGAGAACATAGTCTACAGGAACACAGAGAGAACATAGTCTACAGGAACACTGGGAGAACAGTCTACAGGAACACTGAGAGAACATAGTCTACAGGAACACAGAGAGAACATAGACTACAGGAACACTGGGAGAACAGTCTACAGGAACACTGAGAGAACAGTCTACAGGAACACTGAGAGAACATAGTCTACAGGAACACTGGGAGAACAGTCTACAGGAACACTGGGAGAACAGTCTACAGGAACACTGAGAGAACATAGACTACAGGAACACTGAGAGAACATAGTCTACAGGAACACTGGGAGAACATAGTCTACAGGAACACTGAGAGAACATAAACTACAGGAACACTGGGAGAACAGTCTACAGGAACACTGAGAGACATAGTCTACAGGAACACTGAGAGAACATAGTCTACAGGAACACTGAGAGAACATAGTCTACAGGAACACTGAGAGAACATAGACTACAGGAACACAGAGAACATAGTCTACAGGAACACTGAGAGAACATAGTCTACAGGAACACTGTGGTTCAAAATAGAAGACTGTAAAATAGAGGTGATGACAGAAGAACAAACACATCACACTTCAACTGATACTTCTGTTTATGTGTGTGTGTGACTGTGTGTGTGTGCGACTGTGTGTGTGTGTGTGACTGTGTGTGTGTGACTGTGTGTGTGACTGTGTGTGTGTGACTGTGCGTGTGTGTGCTATGCAGGTCCCTCACCAGTAGGGGGCATGATTCCAGCTGACATCAGCCCGCTGACAGAATGAGACAGAAGGTGTTGGTTCTCTGATGATGTCATACTCTGAGCCCTCTTTGGGGGGCGTCCAGGACGCGAGCTGGAAACACAATCAAACGAATCAGTTACACAGAGGCTTTTATCCAGACACAGTCACAGTACACTTACATTAGTTGTATGAGTATGTGATCACTGCGGGAATTGAACCAACAAACCTTGGCTTTGCATCATAAAGGATGACTTTTTTGGGATGATCTCAGCCTGTAACAAGATCTCAATTACATACTTCTCAGGTCCTCTCTCCTCGGGTCCTCTCTCCTCTCTTACTCTCTCCTCAGAGGACAGAGGAGAGAGGACAGAGGAGGTGCTTTCCTCTCTTGAGAGACAGGAAGTGTTTCAGCGCTACCTCTGACCTCACCCCTTAGCCAATCATCCTTCCAGAAATATGAAACCAGCGTTGCCTCCCTCTTCTCTCCTCCTGCCCCAGTAGTTCTGTTGCTTTATCTCACCATGCCAGAGAGGAAATAAATGAACTAAACACCTTTTTATCAAGCTGAGTGACCTTTAGAAAAAGAAGGGATTAGGAGTGGTTTGATTTATGACAGACAGAGAGAGACTCTCTCTCTCTCCTCTCGTCTCTGTCTCTTCAGACAGAGGAGAGTCTGTCTGTCTGTCTGTCTGTCTGTCTGTCTCTCTCTCTAATTAAGACTGAGAACCTGACTTCATGACTGTGTTATAAGAGTACAAAGACGTCATAACACAGTTAGAATGTGTCCCAAATGGCACCCCATCCCCTTTGGACCCTGGTCAAAAGTAGTACACTATATAGGGAATAGGGTGGCATGGGTTCTGGTCAAAAGTAGTGCACTATATAGGGAATAGGGTGGCATGGGTTCTGGTCAAAAGTAGTACACTATATAGGGAATAGGGTGCCATGGGCCCTGGTCAAAAGTAGTGCACTATATAGGGAATAGGGTGCCATTTGGGACGCATTCACAGTTATCTCCAGGAGGAAAATCACAAGTTCTAGGAAGGACCTAAATGAGATGAGCAGATGAGATTCTCTGCCTCCTTTTTCACTATTTATTCATTGCTGCTCCTTTGGTTGGTTGACAAGACGGAGCTCTGAGCTTATCAATAAATTGTTCCCAGAAACTTAATCTGACAGTAGACTTGGAGAGAGAGAGAGAGAGAGAGAGAGAGAGAGAGAGAGAGAGAGAGAGAGACAGAGAGAGAGACAGAGAGAGAGAGAGAGAGAGAGAGAGAGAGAGAGAGAGAGAGACAGGGAGAGAGACAGAGAGAGAGACAGAGAGAGAGAGAGACAGAGAGCGAGACAGAGAGAGCGAGACAGAGAGAGGGGAGAGAGAGAGAGAGAGAGAGAGAGAGAGAGAGAGAGAGAGAGAGAGAGAGGGAGAGAGAGAGAGAGAGAGAGAGAGAGAGAGAGAGAGAGAGAGAGAGAGAGAGAGGAGAGAGAGGGAGAGAGAGAGAGAGAGAGAGAGAGAGAGGAGAGAGAGAGAGAGGAGCGAGATTGCAACTACCCAGTCAGGGTGCCTTTGAGGACATTTAATTAAAATCTAATCCCGCAATCATTAAGGCTCACATAAATTAAGCTGTCATTCATAAGATTTATGGATTCTCATTTGCATATCGCATACAATTCATCAATTACTGGAGTACGAAAGGGCCTCAAACCCCTGTGGACCAACCCACTGGGCTGGGAGAGAGAGGAGGAGGAGAGAGAGACAGGGAGAGACTGATGAACAGGTGAAATGTGAAAGAGACAAAGAGAGTGAGACATAAAGACCTGCCAGAACAAAAGAGATCTGATACAAAATCCTTGTTGGAAAAAAGGGGTCCCACATTATTTTCCTGAATATGTAAAAGCAGCAGAAGGAATTTGTTTTCTTCAGTTAATCATCATTGTGTGTTTTCTATGTGGGACAAGACTGGGGGAGGGAAACTACAAACAGGGACAGAGTTCAACTTGGTTTGACGTTCCAAAAACCAGGAAACACCAGGACACATCTAGACGCTCCATTACCCTCACAGACAGACGGATAGAACTGCTTTAAAGACACGGATAGAACTGCTTTAAAGACACGGATAGAACTGCTGTAAAGACACGGATAGAACTGCTTTAAAGACACGGATAGGACTGATTTAAAGACACGGATAGAAATACTTTAAAGACACGGATAGAACTGCTGTAAAGACACGGATAGAACTGCTGTAAAGACACGGATAGAACTGCTTTAAAGAACTGCTTTAAAGAACTGCTTTAAAGACACGGATAGAATTGCTTTAAAGACACGGATAGAACTGCTTTAAAGAACTGCTTTAAAGACACGGATAGAACTGATGTAAAGACACAGATAGAACTGCTGTAAAGACACGGATAGAACTGCTTTAAAGAACTGCTTTAAAGACACGGATAGAACTGATGTAAAGACACGGATAGAACTGCTTTAAAGACACGGATAGAACTGCTTTAAAGACACGGATAGAACTGCTTTAAAGACACTGATAGAACTGCTTTAAAGACACGGATAGAACTGCTGTAAAGACACGGATAGAACTGCTTTAAAGAACTGCTTTAAAGACACGGATAGAACTGATGTAAAGACACGGATATAACTGCTTTAAAGACACGGATAGAACTGCTTTAAAGACACGGATAGAACTGCTTTAAAGACACGGATAGAACTGCTGTAAAGACACGGATAGAACTGCTTTTTAAAGAACTGCTTTAAAGACACGGATAGAACTGCTGTAAAGACACGGATAGAACTGCTGTAAAGACACGGATAGAACTGCTTTAAATACACGGATAGAACTGCTTTAAAGAACTGCTTTAAAGAACTGCTTTAAAGACACGGATAGAACTGCTTTAAAGACACGGATAGAACTGCTGTAAAGACACGGATAGAACTGCTTTAAAGAACTGCTTTAAAGACACGGATAGAACTGATGTAAAGACACGGATAGAACTGCTTTAAAGACACGGATAGAACTGCTTTAAAGACACGGATAGAACTGCTGTAAAGACACGGATAGAACTGCTTTAAAGACACGGATAGAACTGCTTTAAAGACACGGATAGAACTGCTTTAAAGACATGGATAGAACTGCTGTAAAGACACGGATAGAACTGCTTTAAAGAACTGCTTTAAAGACACGGATAGAACTGATGTAAAGACACGGATATAACTGCTTTAAAGACACGGATAGAACTGCTTTAAAGACACGGATAGAACTGCTTTAAAGACACGGATAGAACTGCTTTAAAGACACGGATAGAACTGCTTTAAAGAACTGCTTTAAAGACACGGATAGAATTGCTTTAAAGACACGGATAGAACTGCTGTAAAGACACGGATAGAACTGCTGTAAAGACACGGATAGAACTGCTTTAAAGAACTGCTTTAAAGAACTGCTTTAAAGACACGGATAGAATTGCTTTAAAGACACGGATAGAACTGCTGTAAAGACACGGATATAACTGCTTTAAAGAACTGCTTTAAAGACACGGATAGAACTGATGTAAAGACACGGATAGAACTGCTTTAAAGACACGGATAGAACTGCTTTAAAGACACGGATAGAACTGCTGTAAAGACACGGATAGAACTTCTTTAAATACACGGATAGAACTGCTTTAAAGACACGGCTAGAACTGCTTTAAAGACACGGATAGAACTGCTGTAAAGACACGGATAGAACTGCTGTAAAGACACGGATAGAACTGCTTTAAATACATGGATAGAACTGCTGTAAAGACACGGATAGAACTGCTTTAAAGACACGGATATAACTGCTGTAAAGACACGGATAGAACTGCTTTAAAGACACGGATAGAACTGCTTTAAAGACACAGATAGAACTGCTTTAAAGACACGGATAGAACTGCTGTAAAGACACTTAATGTGGAAGACATTAAGTCTTCGTCATTAGGCCCAATCGTCATTAGGCCCAATTTCCAGTGTGTCTCTAACCCTGATCATCTCAGCAGGTCTATGTAATGCGTTGACCAACAACAGACAGAGTGTACTCTAACCCTGATCATCTCAGCAGGTCTATGTAATGTGTTGACCAACAACAGACAGACCGGGAAAAACATACAACTCTCTCTAACATCTGGTAACAATCTGTTAATGACAGTATTACACCACAGGTAGTCTACAGACAGAGTTTAGACAGAGTGTACTGTAGCCTACAGACAGAGTGTACTGTAGTCTACAGACAGAGTTTAGACAGAGTGTACTGTAGTCTACAGACAGAGTGTACTGTAACCTACAGACAGAGTTTAGACAGTGTACTGTAACCTACAGACAGAGTGTACTGTAGCCTACAGACAGAGTGTACTGTAGCCTACAGACAGAGTTTAGACAGAGTGTACTGTAGCCTACAGACAGAGTTTAGACAGAGTGTACTGTAACCTACAGACAGAGTGTACTGTAACCTACAGACAGACTGTACTGTAACCTACAGACAGAGTGTACTGTAGCCTACAGACAGAGTTTAGACAGAGTGTACTGTAGTCTACAGACAGAGTGTACTGTAACCTACAGACAGAGTGTACTGTAGCCTACAGGCAGAGTTTAGACAGAGTGTACTGTAGCCTACAGACAGAGTGTAGCCTACAGACAGAGTGTACTGTAACCTACAGACAGCCTACAGACAGAGTTTAGACAGAGTGTACTGTAACCTACAGACAGAGCCTACAGACAGTGTACTGTAGCCTACAGACAGAGTGTACTGTAGCCTACAGACAGAGTTTAGACAGAGTGTACTGTAGCCTACAGACAGAGTGTACTGTAGCCTACAGACAGAGTTTAGACAGAGTGTACTGTAGCCTACAGACAGAGTTTAGACAGAGTGTACTGTAGCCTACAGACAGAGTTTAGACAGTGTGTACTGTAGCCTACAGACAGAGTGTACTGTAGCCTACAGGCAGAGTTTAGACAGAGTGTACTGTAGTCTACAGACAGAGTTTAGACAGAGTGTACTGTAGCCTACAGACAGAGTTTAGACAGAGTGTACTGTACTGTAACCTACAGACAGAGTTTAGACAGAGTGTACTGTAACCTACAGACAGAGTGTACTGTAACCTACAGACAGAGTGTACTGTAACCTACAGACAGAGTGTACTGTAGCCAGACAGACAGAGTGTACTGTAACCTACAGACAGAGTGTACTGTAACCTACAGACAGAGTGTACTGTAACCTAGACAGAGTGTACTGTAGCCTACAGACAGAGTGTACTGTAGACCTACAGACAGAGTGTACTGTAACCTACAGACAGAGTGTACTGTAGCCTACAGACAGAGTTTACTGTAACCTACAGACAGAGTGTACTGTAACCTACAGACAGAGTGTACTGTAGCCTACAGGCAGAGTTTAGACAGAGTGTACTGTAGTCTACAGACAGAGTTTAGACAGAGTGTACTGTAGCCTACAGACAGAGTTTAGACAGAGTGTACTGCAACCTACAGACAGAGTTTAGACAGAGTGTACTGTAGCCTACAGACAGAGTGTACTGTAGCCTACAGACAGAGTTTAGACAGAGTGTACTGTAGCCTACAGACAGAGTGTACTGTAGCCTACAGGCAGAGTTTAGACAGAGTGTACTGTAGTCTACAGACAGAGTTTAGACAGAGTGTACTGTAGCCTACAGACAGAGTTTAGACAGAGTGTACTGTAACCTACAGACAGAGTTTAGACAGAGTGTACTGTAGTCTACAGACAGAGTGTACTGTAACCTACAGACAGAGTGTACTGTAACCTACAGACAGAGTGTACTGTAGCCTACAGACAGACTGTACTGTAACCTACAGACAGAGTGTACTGTAGTCTACAGACAGAGTGTACTGTAACCTACAGACAGAGTGTACTGTAGCCTACAGACAGAGTGTACTGTAACCTACAGACAGAGTGTACTGTAGCCTACAGACAGAGTGTACTGTAACCTACAGACAGAGTGTACTGTAGTCTACAGACAGAGTGTACTGTAACCTACAGACAGAGTGTACTGTAGCCTACAGACAGAGTTTAGACAGAGTGTACTGTAGCCTACAGACAGAGTGTACTGTAACCTACAGACAGAGTGTACTGTAGCCTACAGACCGAGTGTACTGTAGCCTACAGACAGAGTGTACTGTAGCCTACAGACAGAGTGTACTGTAGTCTACAGACAGAGTTTAGACAGAGTGTACTGTAGCCTACAGACAGAGTGTACTGTAGCCTACAGACAGAGTGTACTGTAGTCTACAGACAGAGTGTACTGTAGTCTACAGACAGAGTTTAGACAGAGTGTACTGTAACCTACAGACAGAGTGTACTGTAGCCTACAGACAGAGTGTACTGTAACCTACAGACAGAGTGTACTGTAGTCTACAGACAGAGGTTAGACAGAGTGTACTGTAACCTACAGACAGAGTGTACTGTAGCCTACAGACAGAGTGTACTGTAACCTACAGACAGAGTGTACTGTAGCCTACAGACAGAGTGTACTGTAGCCTACAGACAGAGTGTACTGTAACCTACAGACAGAGTGTACTGTAGCCTACAGACAGAGTTTACTGTAGCCTACAGACAGAGTGTACTGTAGCCTACAGACAGAGTGTACTGTAGCCTACAGACAGAGTGTACTGTAGCCTACAGACAGAGTGTACTGTAGCCTACAGACAGAGTTTAGACAGAGTGTACTGTAGCCTACAGACAGAGTTTAGACAGAGTGTACTGTAACCTACAGACAGAGTTTAGACAGAGTGTACTGTAGTCTACAGACAGAGTGTACTGTAACCTACAGACAGAGTGTACTGTAACCTACAGACAGACTGTACTGTAACCTACAGACAGAGTGTACTGTAACCTACAGACAGAGTGTACTGTAACCTACAGACAGAGTGTACTGTAGCCTACAGACAGAGTGTACTGTAGCCTACAGACAGAGTGTACTGTAACCTACAGATAGAGTGTACTGTAGTCTACAGACAGAGTTTAGACAGAGTGTACTGTAGTCTACAGACAGAGTTTAGACAGAGTGTACTGTAACCTACAGACAGAGTGTACTGTAGCCTACAGACAGAGTGTACTGTAACCTACAGACAGAGTGTACTGTAGTCTACAGACAGAGGTTAGACAGAGTGTACTGTAACCTACAGACAGAGTGTACTGTAGCCTACAGACAGAGTGTACTGTAACCTACAGACAGAGTGTACTGTAACCTACAGACAGAGTGTACTGTAACCTACAGACAGAGTGTACTGTAGCCTACAGACAGAGTTTACTGTAACCTACAGAGTGTACTGTAACCTACAGACAGAGTGTACTGTAGCCAACAGACAGAGTTTACTGTAGCCTACAGACAGAGTTTACTGTAACCTACAGACAGAGTGTACTGTAGTCTAAAGACAGAGTTTAGACAGAGTGTACTGTAGCCTACAGACAGAGTGTACTGTAGTCTACAGACAGAGTGTACTGTAGTCTACAGACAGAGTTTAGACAGAGTGTACTGTAGTCTACAGACAGAGTTTAGACAGAGTGTACTGTAACCTACAGACAGAGTGTACTGTAGTCTACAGACAGAGGTTAGACAGAGTGTACTGTAACCTACAGACAGAGTGTACTGTAGCCTACAGACAGAGTGTACTGTAACCTACAGACAGAGTGTACTGTAGCCTACAGACAGAGTGTACTGTAACCTACAGACAGAGTGTACTGTAACCTACAGACAGAGTGTACTGTAGCCTACAGACAGAGTTTAGACAGAGTGTACTGTAGCCTACAGACAGAGTTTAGACAGAGTGTACTGTAGCCTACAGACAGAGTTTAGACAGAGTGTACTGTAGCCTACAGACAGAGTTTAGACAGAGTGTACTGTAGCCTACAGACAGAGTGTACTGTAGCCTACAGACAGAGTGTACTGTAGCCTACAGACAGAGTGTACTGTAGCCTACAGACAGAGTTTAGACAGAGTGTACTGTAGCCTACAGACAGAGTTTAGACAGAGTGTACTGTAGCCTACAGACAGAGTTTAGACAGAGTGTACTGTAACCTACAGACAGAGTTTAGACAGAGTGTACTGTAGTCTACAGACAGAGTGTACTGTAACCTACAGACAGAGTGTACTGTAACCTACAGACAGAGTGTACTGTAACCTACAGACAGAGTGTACTGTAGCCTACAGACAGACTGTACTGTAACCTACAGACAGAGTGTACTGTAGTCTACAGACAGAGTGTACTGTAACCTACAGACAGAGTGTACTGTAGCCTACAGACAGAGTGTACTGTAACCTACAGACAGAGTGTACTGTAGCCTACAGACAGAGTGTACTGTAACCTACAGACAGAGTGTACTGTAGTCTACAGACAGAGTGTACTGTAACCTACAGACAGAGTGTACTGTACCTACAGACAGAGTGTAGTCTACAGACAGAGTGTACTGTAGCCTACAGACAGAGTGTACTGTAACCTACAGACAGAGTGTACTGTAGCCTACAGACAGAGTTTAGACAGAGTGTACTGTAGCCTACAGACAGAGTGTACTGTAACCTACAGACAGAGTGTACTGTAGCCTACAGACCGAGTGTACTGTAGCCTACAGACAGAGTGTACTGTAGCCTACAGACAGAGTGTACTGTAGTCTACAGACAGAGTTTAGACAGAGTGTACTGTAGCCTACAGACAGAGTGTACTGTAGCCTACAGACAGAGTGTACTGTAGTCTACAGACAGAGTGTACTGTAGTCTACAGACAGAGTTTAGACAGAGTGTACTGTAGTCTACAGACAGAGTTTAGACAGAGTGTACTGTAGCCTACAGACAGAGTGTACTGTAACCTACAGAGTGTACTGTAGTCTACAGACAGAGTGTACTGTAACCTACAGACAGAGTGTACTGTAACCTACAGACAGAGTGTACTGTAACCTACAGACAGAGTGTACTGTAGCCTACAGACAGAGTTTAGACAGAGTGTACTGTAGCCTACAGACAGAGCCTACAGACAGAGTGTACTGTAGCCTACAGACAGAGTTACTGTAGACAGACAGAGTGTACTGTAGCCTACAGACAGAGTGTACTGTAGCCTACAGACAGAGTGTACTGTAACCTACAGACAGACTGTACTGTAACCTACAGACAGAGTGTACTGTAGCCTACAGACAGAGTGTACTGTAACCTACAGACAGAGTGTACTGTAACCTACAGACAGAGTGTACTGTAGCCTACAGACAGAGTGTACTGTAGCCTACAGACAGAGTGTACTGTAACCTACAGACAGAGTGTACTGTAACCTACAGACAGAGTGTACTGTAGCCTACAGACAGAGTTTAGACAGAGTGTACTGTAGCCTACAGACAGAGTTTAGACAGAGTGTACTGTAGCCTACAGACAGACTGTAACCTACAGACAGAGTGTACTGTAGCCTACAGACAGAGTGTACTGTAGCCTACAGACAGAGTTTAGACAGAGTGTACTGTAGCCTACAGACAGAGTTTAGACAGAGTGTACTGTAGCCTACAGACAGAGTTTAGACAGAGTGTACTGTAACCTACAGACAGAGTTTAGACAGAGTGTACTGTAGCCTACAGACAGAGACAGAGTGTACTGTAGCCTACAGACAGAGTGTACTGTAACCTACAGACAGAGTGTACTGTAACCTAGTGTACTGTAGCCTACAGACAGAGAGAGTGTACTGTAGCCTACAGACAGAGTGTACTGTAACCTAGACAGAGTGTACTGTAGCCTACAGACAGAGTTTAGACAGAGTGTACTGTAACCTACAGACAGAGTGTACTGTAACCTACAGACAGAGTGTACTGTAACCTACAGACAGAGTGTACTGTAGCCTACAGACAGAGTGTACTGTAACCTACAGACAGAGTGTACTGTACTACAGACAGAGTAGTCTACAGACAGAGTGTACTGTAACCTACAGACAGAGTGTACTGTAGCCTACAGACAGAGTGTACTGTAACAGACTACAGACAGAGTGTACTGTAGCCTACAGACAGAGTGTACTGTAGACAGAGTGTACTGTAACCTACAGACAGACAGAGTGTACTGTAGCCTACAGACAGAGTGTACTGTAACCTACAGACAGAGTGTACTGTAACCTACAGACAGAGTGTACTGTAGTCTACAGACAGAGTGTACTGTAACCTACAGACAGAGTGTACTGTAGCCTACAGACAGAGTTTAGACAGAGTGTACTGTAGCCTACAGACAGAGTGTACTGTAACCTACAGACAGAGTGTACTGTAGCCTACAGACAGAGTGTACTGTAGCCTACAGACAGAGTGTACTGTAACCTACAGACAGAGTGTACTGTAGTCTACAGACAGAGTTTAGACAGAGTGTACTGTAGCCTACAGACAGAGTGTACTGTAGCCTACAGACAGAGTGTACTGTAACCTACAGACAGAGTGTACTGTAACCTACAGACAGAGTGTACTGTAGTCTACAGACAGAGTTTAGACAGAGTGTACTGTAGCCTACAGACAGAGTTTACAGACAGAGTGTACTGTAGCCTACAGACAGAGACTGTTTACAGACAGAGTGTACTGTAACCTACAGACAGAGTGTACTGTAACCTACAGACAGAGTGTACTGTAACCTACAGACAGAGTGTACTGTACCTACAGACAGAGTGTACTGTAGCCTACAGACAGAGTGTACTGTAGCCTACAGACAGAGTTTAGACAGAGTGTACTGTAGTCTACAGACAGAGTTTAGACAGAGTGTACTGTAGCCTACAGACAGAGTTTAGACAGAGTGTACTGTAACCTACAGACAGAGTGTACTGTAGCCTACAGACAGAGTGTACTGTAGCCTACAGACAGAGTGTACTGTAGCCTACAGACAGAGTGTACTTAACCTACAGACAGAGTGTACTGTAGCCTACAGACAGAGTGTACTGTAGTCTACAGACAGAGTGTGTTACAGACAGAGTGTACTGTAGCCTACAGACAGAGTGTACTGTAGCCTACAGACAGAGTTTAGACAGAGTGTACTGTAACCTACAGACAGAGTGTACTGTAGTCTACAGACAGAGGTTAGACAGAGTGTACTGTAACCTACAGACAGAGTGTACTGTAACCTACAGACAGAGTGTACTGTAGCCTACAGACAGAGTGTACTGTAGCCTACAGACAGAGTTTAGACAGAGTGTACTGTAGCCTACAGACAGAGTTTACTGTAGCCTACAGACAGAGTGTACTGTAGCCTACAGACAGAGGTTAGACAGAGTGTACTGTAACCTACAGACAGAGTGTACTGTAGCCTACAGACAGAGTGTACTGTAACCTACAGACAGAGTGTACTGTAACCTACAGACAGAGTGTACTGTAGCCTACAGACAGAGTTTAGACAGAGTGTACTGTAGCCTACAGAGTTTAGACAGAGTGTACTGTAGCCTACAGACAGAGTGTACTGTAGCCTACAGACAGAGTTTAGACAGAGTGTACTGTAACCTACAGACAGAGTGTACTGTAGCCTACAGACAGACAGTGTACTGTAGCCTACAGACAGAGTTTAGACAGAGTGTACTGTAGCCTACAGACAGAGTTTAGACAGACTGTACTGTAGCCTACAGACAGAGTGTACTGTAGCCTACAGACAGAGTGTACTGTAGCCTACAGACAGAGTGTACTGTAGCCTACAGACAGAGTTTAGACAGACTGTACTGTAGCCTACAGACAGACTGTACTGTAGCCTACAGACAGACTGTACTGTAGCCTAGCTATAAATACACAGAGCTTTCTCCTCTCTCTAGTCTGGGGTTGTGGTGAAAGGTTTGGCAGGTTAATTTGATGAACCGATATGTAGCTCCAGAGTTCCCTGCCCTCCTATAATGAGTTGTTATTATTGTCACTCATTATTATTTGAACCAATAGGGACGTGACTAGTTATTATTTCAGCCAATAGGGATGTGACAGGTGACATTCTTCAGTCTGCAGGGAGGGGCACCGACATGTGATACTCGCCTTTAAATGTGTCAGTCAGACGCCAGCGCAACAAATGACCCTATTGTCATATTAGACAATACAGTGTCTTCTACACAAAGACCTGGAAACACCAGGAGGGTGGTAGTCTCCTCTCCCCTCTCTTCCCTCCTTTTCTCTTTCCTCCTCTCCTCCCCCCTCCCCTCCCTGTTCTCCTCCCCCCTCCTCTCTTCCCTCCCCTCCCTGTTCGCCTCTCCTCCTCCCTCTTCCTCTCTTCCCTCCTTTCCTGTCCCTTCCTCTCTTCCCTCCTCTCCTCTCTCCCCTCCTTTCCCCTCTCCTCTCCTCTCCCCTCCTCCCTCTTCCTCTCTTCCCTCCACTCCCCTCCCCTCCTCTCTTCCCTCCTCTGTTCTCCTCTCTTTCCTCCTTTCCCTCCCCCCCCTCTCTCCCCTCCCCAACCCCCTCCTCCCCTCTCCTCTCCCCTCCTTTCCCTCTCCTCCCTCCCCTCCCCCAACCCTCCTCCCTCCTCCTCTCTCCCCTCCCCCCCTCCCCTCCTCCTCCCTCCTCCTCCCCTCCCCTCTTCCTCCTTCCCCTCCCTCCTTTCCCCCTCTCCTCCCCTCCCCTCCTCTCTCCCCAACCCCCTCCTCCTCCTCCCCTCCTCTCTCCCCTCCTCCCCTTTCCTCTCCCTTTCCCCTCTACTCCCCTCCCTCCTCCACTCCCCTCTTTCCCCCTCCCCCCCTCCTCACTCCTCCTCCCTCCCCTCCTCCCCTCTCTTTCCTCTCCCTTTGGTAAGAAAGAGCTGAGAGGACATGATGTGGTTTAATCATCCTCACCCACAGGACTTCTCTTTCTCTCTCTGTCTTTTTCTTATTCTCACACGTTGTATCTTCCTGCATACGTCGGCTATTTCCAATCACGTCCTAATGAACCATAAAACTCAACCACACACTCTTATTTTAGCTTGCTACGTAAAAGGTGAAAAAAAGGTAACATTTCCCAGACATTCTCTTTCAGCTCCAAATGAAATAAATATAAGTTTCTCTCTGTTCTCTCTGTTCTCTCTTCCCTCTCTTCTCTCTGTTCTCTCTGTTCCCTCTCTTCTCTCTGTTCTCTCTCTTCTCTCTCTTCTCTCTGTTCTCTCTCTTCTCCCTCTTCTCTCTGTTCTCTCTCTTCTCCCTCTTCTCTCTGTTCTCTCTCTTCTCTCTGTTCTCTCTCTTCTCTCTCTTCTCTCTGTTCCTCTCTTCTCTCTGTTCTCTCTGTTCTCTCTGTTCTCTTTCTCTTCTCTCTGTTCTCTCTCTTCTCTCTTCTCTCTGCTATTTTCTCTCTTCTCTCTGTTCTCTCTCTTCTCTCTGTTTCTCTCATTCTCTTCTTCTCTCTGTTCTCTCTGTTCTCTCTGTTCTCTCTCTCTCTGTTCTCTCTGTTCTCTCTGTTCTCTGTTCTCTCTCTTCTCTCTGTTCTCTCTGTTCTCTCTGTTCTCTCTGTTCTCTCTCTTCTCTCTGTTCTCTCTCTCTCTGTTCTCTCTGTTCTCTCTCTTCTCTCTGTTCTCTCTCTTCTCTCTCTGTTCTCTCTCTTCTCTCTGTTCTCTCTCTCTCTCTCTCTCTGTTCTCTCTCTTCTCTCTCTTCTCTCTCTTCTCTCTCTTCTCTCTCTTCTCTCTGTTCTCTCTCTTCTCTCTGTTCTCTCTCTTCTCTCTCTTCTCTCTGTTCTCTCTCTTCTCTCTCTTCTCTCTGTTCTCTCTCTTCTCTCTGTTCTCTCTCTTCTCTCTCTTCTCTCTTCTCTCTCTTCTCTCTGTTCTCTCTGTTCTCTCTCTTCTCTCTGTTCTCTCTGTTCTCTCTGTTCTCTCTGTTCTCTCTCTTCTCTCTTCTCTCTGTTCTCTCTCTTCTCTCTCTTCTCTCTGTTCTCTCTGTTCTCTCTCTTCTCTCTGTTCTCTCTCTTCTCTCTGTTCTCTCTCTTCTCTCTCTTCTCTCTGTTCTCTCTCTTCTCTCTGTTCTCTCTCTTCTCTCTCTTCTCTCTCTTCTCTCTCTGCTGTGAACTTGTAATGCCTCTCTGTCACATTGTCCTTCAGAAGCTTTGTCTCCTTCAGCCAGAATGGAAGAGCACAATGACCAGCGAACTACAGGACAATGGCTGTGTGACAGAACTCTCCAATGTCAGTGTCTTGACCTTAATACATGTGACCCTTATTGGCCAATCAGCTACCTTTGTCTGAGAGAGACAGTTGATCGTTGCTATGCTTTGGAAATGTGTCAACTGCAGGATTAACATGAGAACTAAATGCCCTGTATCTGTTTTTTAAGAGTCATACATTATCCTGTACCTATTTATTACATACAGATGGGGGTCATCTATACATTATCCTGTACCTATTTATTACATACAGATGGGGGTCATCTATACATTATCCTGTACCTATTTATTACATACAGATGGGGGTCATCTATACATTATCCTGTACCTATTTATTACATACAGATGGGGTCATCTATACATTATCCTGTACCTATTTATTACATACAGATGGGGGTCATCTATACATTATCCTGTACCTATTTATTACATACAGATGGGGGTCATCTATACATTATCCTGCTGCATGTACATCTACAGAGTGGCATAGTCAACCAGTCAACCAGTCAACCAGCCAACCAGCCAACCAGCCAGTCAACCAGTCAACCAGCCAACCAGCCAACCAGCCAGTCAACCAGTCAACCAGCCAACCAGCCAACCAACCAACCAAACAGGCCCATAGATGTAGAATCCATCTCATGTATTCAGCCCTCTCTATCCTATGTGGGTCAGACCAGAGTGGCATAGACAACCAGCCAACCAACCAGCCAACCAAACAGCCAGCCAACCAACCAACCAACCAACCAACCAGCCAGCCAACCAGCCAACCAACCAAACAGGCAACCAGCCAACCAACCAAACAGGCCCATAGATGTAGAATCCATCTCATGTATTCAGCCCTATCTATCCTATGTGGGTCAGACCAGAGTGGCATAGCCAACCAGCCAACCAACCAGCCAACCAATCAACCAGCCAACCAACCAGCCAGCCAACCAACCAGCCAACCAACCAGCCAACCAGCCAGCCAACCAACCAGCCAACCAACCAACCAGCCAACCAACCAGCCAACCAGCCAGCCAACCAACCAGCCAACCAGCCAGCCAACCAACCAACCAGCCAACCAACCAAACAGGCAACCAGCCAACCAACCAAACAGACCCATAGATGTAGAATCCATCTCATGTATTCAGCCCTATCTATCCTATGTGGGTCAGACCAGAGTGGCATAGCCAACCAGCCAACCAGCCAGCCAACCAACCAGCCAACCAACCAGCCAGCCAACCAACCAGCCAACCAGCCAACCAACCAGCCAACCAGCCAGCCAACCAGCCAGCCAACCAACCAACCAGCCAACCAGCCAGCCAACCAACCAGCCAACCAGCCAAACAGGACCATAGATGTAGAATCCATCTCATGTATTCAGCACTCTCTATCCTATGTGGGTCTAACCAGCCCTCTCCCTCCTATGTGGGTCTAACCAGCCCTCTCCCTCTCTATCCTATATGGGTCTAACCAGCCCTCTCCCTCTCTATCCTATGTGGGTCTAACCAGCCCTCTCCCTCTCTATCCTATGTGGGTCTAACCAGCCCTCTCCCTCTCTATCCTATGTGGGTCTAACCAGCCCTCTCCCTCTCTATCCTATGTGGGTCTAACCAGCCCTCTCCCTCCTATGTGGGTCTAACCAGCCCTCTCCCTCTCTATCCTATATGGGTCTAACCAGCCCTCTCCCTCTCTATCCTATGTGGGTCTAACCAGCCCTCTCCCTCTCTATCCTATGTGGGTCTAACCAGCCCTCTCCCTCCTCTCTATCCTATGTGGGTCTAACCAGCCCTCTCCCTCCTATGTGGGTCTAACCAGCCCTCTAACCAGCCTCTCTATCCTATGTGGGTCTAACCAGCCCTCTCCCTCTCTATCCTATGTGGGTCTAACCAGCCCTCTCTCCTCCTCTAACCATCCTATGTGGGTCTAACCAGCCCTCTCCCTCTCTATCCTATGTGGGTCTAACCAGCCCTCTCCCTCTCTATCCTATGTGGGTCTAACCAGCCCTCTCCCTCTCTATCCTATGTGGGTCTAACCAGCCCTCTCCCTCTCTATCCTATGTGGGTCTAACCAGCCCTCTCCCTCTCTATCCTATGTGGGTCTAACCAGCTAACCAGCCCTCTCCCTCTCTATCCTATGTGGGTCTAACCAGCCCTCTCCCTCTCTATCCTATGTGGGTCTAACCAGCCCTCTCCCTCTCTATCCTATGTGGGTCTAACCAGCCCTCTCCCTCTCTATCCTATGTGGGTCTAACCAGCCCTCTCCCTCTCTATCCTATGTGGGTCTAACCAGCCCTCTCCCTCTCCCTCTAACCAGCCCTCTCCCTCTCTATCCTATGTGGGTCTAACCAGCCCTCTCCCTCTCTATCCTATGTGGGTCTAACCAGCCCTCTCCCTCTCTATCCTATGTGGGTCTAACCAGCCCTCTCCCTCTCTATCCTATGTGGGTCTAACCAGCCCTCTCCCTCTCCCTCTCTATCCTATGTGGGTCTAACCAGCCCTCTCCCTCTCTATCCTATGTGGGTCTAACCAGCCCTCTCCCTCTCCCTCTCTATCCTATGTGGGTCTAACCAGCCCTCTCCCTCTCTATCCTATGTGGGTCTAACCAGCCCTCTCCCTCTCCCTCTCTGGGTCTATGTGGGTCTAACCAGGTCTAACCCCTCTCCCTCTCTATCCTATGTGGGTCTAACCAGCCCTCTCCCTCTCCCTCTCTATCCTATGTGGGTCTAACCAGCCCTCTCCCCCTCTCTATCCTATGTGGGTCTAACCAGCCCTCTCCCCTCTCTATCCTATGTGGGTCTAACCAGCCCTCTCCCCTCTCCCTCTCTATCCTATGTGGGTCTAACCAGCCCTCTCTATCCTCTCCCTCTCTATCCTATGTGGGTCTAACCAGCCCTCTCCCCTCCCTCTCTATCCTATGTGGGTCTAACCAGCCCTCTCCCCTCCTATCCTATGTGGGTCTAACCAGCCCCTCTCCCTCTCCCTCTCTATCCTATGTGGGTCTAACCAGCCCCCTCTCTATCCTCTCCCTCTCTATCCTATGTGGGTCTAACCAGTCCCCTCTCCCTCTCTATCCTATGTGGGTCTAACCAGCCCTCTCCCTCTCCTCTCTATCCTATGTGGGTCTAACCAGCCCTCTCCCTCTCCCTCTCTATCCTATGTGGGTCTAACCAGCCCTCTCCCTCTCCTATGTGGGTCCTCCCTCTCCCTCTCTATCCTATGTGGGTCTAACCAGCCCTCTCCCTCTCCCTCTCCTATGTGGGTCTAAACCAGCCCTCTCCCTCTCTATCCTATGTGGGTCTAACCAGCCCCTCCCTCTCTCCCTCTCTATCCTATGTGGGTCTAACCAGCCCTCTCCCTCTCCCCTCTCCCTCTCTCTATCCTATGTGGGTCTAACCAGCCCCTCTCCCTCTCTATCCTATGTGGGTCTAACCAGCCCTCTCCCTCTCTATCCTATGGGTGCCCTCTCCCTCTCTATCCTATGTGGGTCTAACCAGCCCTCTCCCTCTCTATCCTATGTGGGTCTAACCAGCCCTCTCCCTCTCCTCTCTATCCTATGTGGGTCTAACCAGCCCTCTCCCTCTCCCTCTCTATCCTATGTGGGTCTAACCAGCCCTCTCCCTCTCTATCCTATGTGGGTCTAACCAGCCCTCTCCCTCTCCTATGTGGGTCTAACCAGCCCTCTCTCCCTCCTATGTGGGTCTAACCAGCCCTCTCCTCTCTATCCTCTAACCAGCCCTCCCTCTCTATCCTATGTGGGTCTAACCAGCCCTCTCCCTCTCTATCCTATGTGGGTCTAACCAGCCCTCTCCCTCTCCCTCTCTATCCTATGTGGGTCTAACCAGCCCTCTCCCTCTCCCTCTCTATCCTATGTGGGTCTAACCAGCCCTCTCCCTCTCTATCCTATGTGGGTCTAACCAGCCCTCTCCCTCTCCCTCTCTATCCTATGTGGGTCTAACCAGCCCTCTCCCTCTCCCTCTCTATCCTATGTGGGTCTAACCAGCCTCTCTCCCTCAGCCCCCTCTCTATCCTATGTGGGTCTAACCAGTGGGTCTAACCAGCCCTCTCCCTCTCTATCCTATGTGGGTCTAACCAGTCCTCTCCCTCTCCCTCTCTATCCTATGTGGGTCTAACCAGCCCTCTCCCTCTCCCTCTCTATCCTATGTGGGTCTAACCAGCCCTCTCCCTCTCCCTCTCTATCCTATGTGGGTCTAACCAGTCCTCTCCCTCTCCCTCTCTATCCTATGTGGGTCTAACCAGCCCTCTCCCTCTCTATCCTATGTGGGTCTAACCAGCCCTCTCCCCTCCTGTGGGTCTAACCAGCCCCTCTCTATCCTATGTGGGTCTAACCAGCCCTCTCCTCTCCCTCTCTATCCTATGTGGGTCTAACCAGCCCTCTCCCTCTCCCTCCTATGTGGGTCTAACCAGCCCTCTCCCTCTCTATCCTATGTGGGTCTAACCAGCCCTCTCCCTCTCTATCCTATGTGGGTCTAACCAGCCCTCTCCCTCTCCCTCTCTATCCTATGTGGGTCTAACCAGCCCTCTCCCTCTCCCTCCTATGTGGGTCTAACCAGCCCTCTCCCTCTC